>NC_056748.1:1170708278-1170773278 GCF_019279795.1 Protopterus annectens
TGAAGGCATTGGGAAGTAGCAGACAGACTAAGTTTAGAGTCCTACTACTTGTCACTTGTATATGTACAGCAGGGGTAATTTACTGCACTGAGAGTTTTCACACCTCAGCATGAGAGTGTGGGTGAAGGTTTGTCAAATCTTTTTGGACTACAAGAGACTCCTTTTACAAAAAACTGTTATTTATCTACTTTCTATTGCTGGAAGTAGCTGACAGCTATTTATTGCATAGAACAAGTTCTGACAGACACATAAATGAGGCTCATTCAGGTAAACACAGAAGCAGCTCTGTTACAGAAGGTGTGTTTAGATGACAGTTCTTCACAGTCCTGCCATTTAATCTTAATGGCATGAGAAAACAGCACCACCTATATCTAGCATGAGTCATATAAAGATAATTTTAAATGTATTCTGGGAAGAAGGAATGAAAGCAAAAAAAAAACAAGATCACATTAGCAAGGCAGGCCCCATCATCCGCCATTTTGACAGAAACAGATTAAAATTGTAAAAGAATCACTTAATGTGATTTTGAGGCATTAAAATAGCTCAAAAACAAAGATACAATGAAAAAAAAATGTTTTTTGAGTTCTAAGGTGCTTTCCTTTAAGTGAGCTTTACTGCCTTTGTTTTTGGGTTTTTCAACTGTGTTACAGAGAGAGAGAGTAGTTTGCCCATGAAACACTTCTGAATTTAATAATATGTATATTTTTTTATAGTATCATGACAGTATAATCAGCCCGAAAGAGTTTGTACACCTGTCAGGCAAATCAACTCTAAAAGACTGGAAGCGTGCCATTCGAATGAATGGTGTCATGCTAAGGTGAGTGAAAAGTGTATCATTAAAGAGGACTCTCTTTAACCAGCAGTGTTTGCTCTGATAAGTTTATTGGTTGCTTGTAAAGAGCACATACAGATTTGCTGAATGGATATGTTGTAGCCAAATGGAAATAATCGATTTCAGTTGAAGTAGGATGTTTTTGTAATAATGAGTTTTAAAGGGATTGTGAATGACAATAGCCTCAGGAGAAGTTTAGAAAGGTTTTAGTAAATACTTTATTTTAAAGTTATACTGGGTATTGTACAAGGAAAAAAGTGAGTTCCATGCTGCCTTTTGGCTGTCCTTATTAAGTAGTGCAGTGGTTCACTAAGTCTGTGCCTCACTGGCAGCTATGGTCCAGGGTTCAATCCTGACCTTTGTTCGTTGTATCGAGTTTTCATGTTCTGTCTTTATTGGGGTAGGCTTTCTGTAGATAATCTGATTTTTTTTTCCACATCTCTTACCCGGAAAACATGCTGGTTTACTGGGTAGTCTATACTTTCTATACATTTTGCATTTACCCTTCTCCTTGTGGTCTAGAGCAAAAGGTATTTGAGGCACAGTTCTCTTACTCAGTCAACAAGTAAATTAAGGAAAAAGTGAAAATTTTAAGTCTGTTTTTCTTCATATTTCACTGTTACAGTAGTGACACTTGGGACATTGTCTGCTGAAGATCCATTGACTAGCTTGACTTTCATAGCTTAGCACCCTTTTCCCAGTTCACTGGTAGATGCCTTACAATTTGGCAAAATGTCAGTGGAATAAGAGACAGCTGCCTGTGCAATCCTTAGATGTTCTTCATATTTTACTGTTGCAGTACTGACTAATGGCATTCCTTCCTTCAGGTAGCCTGGAGGCCAACCTGAATATCACAGTTTTTACCCTTCCCTTCCAACATCAGGATGAAAATAGTGTAAAGGGTAAGTGTACGGCACCATCCTCACTTCTTTTCTTGCTACAGTCTGCCCAGTGCATATCACTTGTATGTGAGTCCATCAAGTCAATCTAAAGCCAGGAGAAGAACTTTCTTATGTATCTTTTGTATTCACATTGCATTTGTAGATGTGAATACACAGGAGTTACAAGACAACTGAGCCACAAGGCCATTTTTGTCTTACATTTTGCCCCTCATTTCAAGGAGGGCCAGGCCTGTTATGCTAGTGGTGAATTTATGAACACCCATCCAGTTGTTCAGCTTCTTTTTTAAAGACAGACAGTGTGTTGCACTGCTTAAATTGGACAGGACGTTTAGTCAAGGGAAGGGGTAAGTGCCGTGGTACAAATCTATTCCTCCTTTTTGTGTTATTTATTTGTTGGAGTAGATTTAGATTTCTGGCCCAAGTGTTAGCTGGCCTGTTTGATTTATTGAGTTGTAAGAGTCCTTGGACTACTTGATCCCGTATTGCCGTATAAGCAAGAAATAGACCAACCCTAAGAAGTATAGAAATAAAGCCTCCAGTTTTTCTTTGTAGTTCAGATCTTTCAGGCCCTCGATCTTTTTACTTAGAAGCCTCTGTCATCTTTCCATTTGCTTGATATGCTTAGTATGGCACCTCCCAAAGGGTGGCATTGTACTCAGTGATGGGTCAAATTAATGCAGAATAGAATGAGTTGTGGAATTCTTTTGATCTGGAAGAAATACCTTTTGCTATGAGCTGTGCAAGGTGAAAGAATTTCATAGCCACTGTTGCAACATGATGGTCAAACACACGAGAGCTGTCCACCCATGTGCCCAGGTTTCTCACAACCTTTTCATTATGAAGTGATATGGTATGTATGCTATAAGATGAAACTAGGGAATGTTTACCAAATGCTACAGTGCTGCACATATTGCATTGAGCTTGACCCGCATTTTTGTACACCGACTACTGGTAAGTGTAAGCTCCTGACTTGACAGTGACTCCCAGCTTAAAATTATCTGCAAACTTTGGTAACCAAAAATAAGTGGAGAAATAGACACCGAACACAGAGGTCCCAGCAGAGATCCCTGCAGAACTCCACTGGTCATATTCATACTGTCATAGGATGTACACCCAATTTTTACTGTGTGAGTCCTGTCTGTAAGCCATTTGGCTGTCCACCTAAGCACATATGGATCAACATGGAACTCCTATAACTTACGTATTGTATTTGCATGTGGTGTTGTATCATATGCTTTGGAAAGGTCAAGGAATGCTGTGTGGGCAGCTTGTCCAGAGTCTACAACTTGAGTAACCTTCTTAAAGAAATTCATGAGGTTAATTAATTAGACAGGATCTAAACTTGACAGGGCCAAACTTGATAATAATTAAATCAGTTATGATGCATAAAAGATTCATTAGGCTGATAGGGATATCATTTCCAGTGTCTGTGGTGGTGCCACCTTGTGCACTAGCATAGCAAATGCTGTGTGCCAATCTTGTTGGACAAGGCCAGTTGCTAAGTTCAGGTTGCAGAGGTTGAGGAGTGTTTTGAAAGTGCTTGCTTAGTGCTGTTAATTAAGCAACCTGTTAAGCTGTCAGGCCGCATGATGAGGTGTTCTTCGTTTTGAAGGGTACGCTTCATTACATTCTTTTTGGTGATGGCTAGTGGCTTGATTTCTTCAGACATAAGTAAGTTTGGAATAGATGTATTGGGGGTAAAGATACCTCTAAATGTTTTTGCACTCTTTTGGCAATATCCAATGGATCAGAATAGTTAGTGCCATCATGAATAAGCTTGGAGCAATGTTCCATGTCATTTTTTACTTTTCTGATATAAGTAAAGAAGGATTGGTAGTTGTCTTTTGCCTCTGTAGCTAGTCTGAGTTCATGGAATGCCTTCATCGTCCTTTTTTTGTGTCTTATTTAGCTGTTTTTTTGTTCTCCTTAATTTTTTGTCGTGCTTTGTTGTATAGCTTTAGGAGATTCTTGATTTTATTACATAGTTTATTAATAATTGAGTACCACCACACTGGTTTGCTTTAAGACCTCCCAGTTTGCTTTGATCAAGGTGGATCTGCCAATTTACTACATTTGTCCAGGTGTGAGTAGAACAGTTCTGTATTACACTGCAGTATTAGCATTATGGTCAGTACTGTTATACTTGGATTTACAGACTTCATCATAAAATTGTAGGACTGATGTATGTACCCAACACTCTAGTCATAGGTGACTCTATAGTCAGGCACACTGATGTTCCACTCACTAGACTAAACAAGGAGAAAGTTACTGTCAGCTGCCTGTCAGGTGCCAGGATCCGCCACATAATGCATGCACTCAGGTCACTCCACAATAAGTACAAATATGACACTGTCATTGTCCATATTGGTGTGAATGACCCGAGACGTACCTCCCTGGACTACATGAAAAGAGACATGGAGGAGTTCTCCGATCTTGTATCCCAGGCAGGTATGACCCTAACCCTGAGTAGCATCCTGCCATCATCCAGAATGATACCACAGTACAAGGAGAAAATGATTGACTTCAACAATTGGCAAAGCTTCTGGTGTCATTCTAAGGGGATCCAATATTTGACTGCCTGGGACGACATGATCGACAGTCCACGATGCTTTGCCAGAGTTGGCAAATTTTATGATGAAGTCTGTAAATCCAAGTATAACAGTACTGACTATAATGCTAATACTGCAGTGTAATACAGAACTGTTCTACTCACACCTGGACAAATGTAGTAAATTGGCAGATCCACCTTGATCAAAGCAAACTGGGAGGTCTTAAAGCAAACCAGTGTGGTGGTACTCAATTATTAATAAACTATGTAATAAAATCAAGAATCTCCTAAAGCTATACAACAAAACACTACAAAAAATTAAGGAGAACAAAAAAACAGCTAAATAAGACACTAAAAAAGGACGATGAAGGCATTCCATGAACTCAGACTAGCTACAGAAGCAAAAGACAACTACCAATCCTTCTTTACTTATATCAGAAAAGTAAAAAATGACATGGAACATTGGGATTCCGGATACTGGCTAAGACTCTTGCCACCCCTACAGTGCCTTTTTTTAGGCAAGGTTCAAATGACAAATTCACCACCGTAACCAGTACAAGCAAGCAAAATCTGAGGGTAATGCTACTCAATGCTAGAAGTCTAAACCTCAAAATGCCCTCACTCGAGGCACTCCTTAAAATGGAGAACATTGACATCTGGGCAGTGACAGAGACCTGGTTCAAAGCTCCAGAGAGCACCCCTGCATTACCAGGCTTCAATTCATACCACACCTTTCGGCCACCTAACCCAGAAAGAAGCACTAAAGGCAGAGGTGTGTCCATATTCATTAAGGATATCCACACCTCCAGGCTAGTTGCACAGCATAATGCATCTGAGATTATCCAAGTGCAACTAACTCTGGGCAAGACCGCAATCCAAATTATAGCTTGCTACAGACCCCCACCATGCCCCAGGATTCACACTCCTCATTTCTTGATACACTGGAAAGTATTAGGGTACAACCCAACACCCTAATAATGGGCGATTTCAACTACCCCACCATTAACTGGGAAAACTACTCATGTACCAACTCTTTTGCTCAACGTTTTCTAGAATTCATAAATTCCAATGCCTTGGATCAACTTATTCACACCCCCACCAGGGGCAGCAATGTCCTAGACCTGGTCATCACCAACATGGGAAACCAGTGTTCCACACCAGAGGTCAATTCCTCGTTGGTCAGATCCGACCACAAGCTAATCAGCCTAGACATCCACATCCCACCCCAGCCCCAATTAGGGAAACCATCGTAAAAAACTTCTCAAAAGCCAACTTCACACTTCTTAAGACAGAAGTGGCAAACTTCATGACACCCATGCAGACGGACAATAGAGGTATGACTGCCGAATCCTACACAAATGCACTTTATAAGCACTTACACGAGTGCATGGATCATGCTATCCCTAATAGAACCAAGATTTTATCCTCCAAAAAAAGGAAGCCAATCTGGTGGTCCTCTGCCATAAACAAACTCTACAACAGAAGAAAGAAACTGTTGCAAAAAAGAGTAAAATCCCATGACTGGAGGAATTCCCTTGTCAAACTCAGTAAGAAGCTGAGATCCCTCATAAAATCCTCCAAAGCTAGTTGCGAAAACAAAATTGCCACTGACTCTAAAGACAACCACAAAGTATTCTATAGCTATGTCAAGAATCTAAATGGGAACACTCAGATCTGCTCTGAGTTACAGCATAATGGCACTAAATATACAGAACCAACTGATATTGCCAACATTCTAGCAGATAGGTTCAGTGCTAACTTTACCCCCCTCTCACCCCCTAGAGGGCCCATCTCTATACTGGAAGAATGCAAAGTTCCTATAATCATGGCTGCACAGGTAAAAAACACACTCTCCAAAGCCAAGAACACAGCATCCATGGGACCTGACAATATCCCAGGCTGCGTTCTACATGAACTACAGAATGAACTGGCACCCTACATAAGTACCATGTTCAATCATAGCCTCACCTCAGGCTTTGTACCCACTGAATGGCGCACCGCGACAGTTATCCCACTCCACAAAGGGGGAGCCACGACGGACCCCGGGAACTACTGCCCCATTAGCCTGATGAGCCTGGTCTGCAAGGCCATGGAAAGTATCATCATGGAACTGATAAACAAAGATATTGGTAATCTGCAAACTCTGGACCCTACTCAGTTTGGATTTGTAAAAGGTAGATCATGTCTCCTAAACCTGAGTGACTTCTTTGAAGCAGTCACCAAAGCCATAGATGATGGTAAAATGGTTCACACAGCTTATCTAGATCTCGCCAAGGCTTTCGACACCATCCCCCACTCTGGAATTATAGATAAGCTCACTAGCCCTTAAGGCTGAATAACACACCTGATACACTTGTAATAGGTGATTCTATAGTCAGACACACTGACGTCCCGCTCACCAGGCTGAGCAAGGAAAAGGTCACAGTGAGCTGCCTGTCGGGCGCTAGGATCCGCCCCATAAAGCACGCACTCAGGTCACTCCAAATCAAGTACAAATATGATTCTGTCATATTACATGCTGGTGTGAATGACCTAAGACGTACCTCCCTTGACTACATGAAAAGAGACATAGAAGAGCTCTCCAATCATGTAGCCCAGGCCGGTATGACCCTGACCTTGAGCAGCATCTTACCCTCACCTAGAATGATGCCGCAGTATAAAGACAAAATGATCGATTTAAAAAAAATGGCTAAAATTTTGGTGTCATTCAAAGGGGATCCAGTGCTTGTCAGCCTGGGATGACATGCATGACAAGTCACATTGCTTCGCTAGGGATGGCTTGCACCTGTCACCCCTGGGCATTCAGATACTGGCCCCACCCCCAGCCCAGAAAACCACAGTGAAAAACTTCTCAAAAGCGAACTTCACACTTCTCAAAACCGAGGTGGAATCCTTCAAGGCCCCCGGGCCAGTGGAAACTACGGCCCAAACCACAGAATCCTATATAAACGCATTCTATGGACACCTCCAGGAATGCATGGATCATGCTATCCCAAACAAAACCAAGACCCAATCGTCCAAAGGCAGGCATCCAGTCTGGTGGACCCCAGCCATAAATAAGTTGTACAACAGAAGGAGGAAGCTACTACATGATAGAGCAAAATCCCTAAAAGGGAAGGCATCTCTGATCAGTACTAGCAAAAAATTATGATCCCTCATAAAATCCTCGAAGGCCAGCTTCAAAAGAAAAATTGCACAGGACACTAAAGATAATCACAAGGCTTTCTTTAGCTATATTAGGAACCTGGGATGCAACTCCCAAATATGCTCAGAGTTGATTCTAAACGACAAAAAATACACTGAACCCACAGACATTGCCAACATCCTGGCAGACAGGTTCAGTGCAAACTTCTCCCCCCCCCCCCCAAAAGAGCAAATATCTATCCCAGCAGAGTGCAGCCTCCCTAACATCTCAGATGCTCAGGTGAAAGCCGCCCTCTCCAAAGCAAAAAATACT
Source organism: Protopterus annectens (assembly GCF_019279795.1). Taxonomy (NCBI): domain Eukaryota; kingdom Metazoa; phylum Chordata; order Ceratodontiformes; family Protopteridae; genus Protopterus; species Protopterus annectens. The sequence goes on from NC_056748.1 coordinate 1,170,716,018, forward strand.
GCTTCAATGGGACCAGATGGAGTCCCAGGTTGCGTCCTACATGAACTCCAGGAAGAACTAAACCCTCACGTAAAACTGCTGTACAGTCTCAGCCTCACTACAGGATATGTACCCAAAGAATGGCATACAGCAACAGTGGTCCCACTCCACAAAGGTGGTGCCTCAACGGACCCTGGTAACTATCGCCCCATAAGCCTGACTAGCCTTATCTGCAAGGCCATGGAGAGGATTATCATGGAACTCATAAACAAAGACATTGGGGACCTACAGACACTAGATCCTACCCAATTCGGCTTTGTCAAGGGCAGATCCTGACTCTTGAACCTGGTCAACTTTTTTGAAACAGTCACCAAGGCCATAGATGAAGGGAAGGTAGTCCACACAGCCTATCTGGACCTTGCAAAGGCATTTGACACAATACCCCACTCGGGCATCATAGATAAGCTATCCAGCTTAAATATAAACCCCTATGTCACAAGATGGGTTGCTAACTGGCTCAAAGACAGAACCCACAGAGTCAGAATTGCCGGAGTCATGTCAGACTCGAAACCGGTTACAAGTTGTGTCCCACAAGGCTCTGTTCTGGGACCTCTCTTGTTCAGAATATACTTTTCTGAGGTACAGGCCAACATGGGAGGACTATGGCTGACCAAGTTCGCAGATGACTGCAAACTCGGCGCCATAATTGACTCTCCAGCTGACACGAACATCCTCCAAAAAGGTCTGACAGAGACAGATAACTGGTGCCAGAGCCATGGCCTAAAGCTAAATGCCAAAAAGTGTATAGTCATACCCTTTGGCAAAAACAAAGTGCCCACAAATTACCACATAGGTGGTAACCCATTAAGTACGGAAGAAGTAATTAGGAACCTGGGGACCCAAGTTGATAGCAATCTCTCCTTCGACAACCACATCGCCAAAGTGGTTAGAAAGACCTTATACATAGCCCACCTTATCACAAAAGGATTCACATCTAGATCAAGTGAGGTAATAGTGCCCCTTTATTCATCCCTCATCAGGCCCATCATAGAATACAATGCCCCTTTTGGGATGTACCTTACCCGACACCTGCAGCAAATAGAAAGACCCACAAAGTACCACACAAAGAGGATCAAGGGACTCCAACAGATCCCATATGCTGCGCGGTTAAAAAAACTCTAGCTCTACTCAGTTGCATACCGCCTACTTCGTGGCGATCTATGCCTGACATACAAAGCTATGTCCAACCCAGAATTAATGGACATGGTCCACCTCAGAAAATCTAAATCCCTCAAAACCATGCGCTCAAGGGACTTGAACCTCAGCACAGAAATAAATAGAACATGCTGGAGGGGCAGATTCATAACCCAGAGGCTCCCTTCGCTCTGGAATAGAATCCCAGTCCATGTTAGGCAGAGCACCTCACTGACTCTCTTCAAGAGGAATCTTGATGAGTGGATGGGAGATTGTAGGTTTACCCCGGGGATTACTTCTGTGTCACTACTAGACAGAGGCACAGTAAACTAACCTTAAAAAGGGCACAGCAAACTCAAATCAAAGGGTGGCGAAAGACAAACACACTCGGGCTAGGCTTACAAATGCCCCAGGGCAGATAGCCTAGTATGAACCTATAAACTAGGTATAAATCCCTATGTCATAAGATGGGTTGCCAACTGGCTCACGGACAGAACCCACACTGTGAAAGTAGCGGATTCCAAATCTGACATCAGACCAGTGACAAGTGGAGTACCACAGGGTTCAGTCCTGGGTCCTCTCCTGTTTGGTATCTACTTATCTGAAGTGCAGGCCAACACAGAAGGTCTTTGGCTAACAAAGTTTGCAGATGACTGCAAACTAGGAGCCATAATCGAAACTCCTAACGATGTGGACAAACTACAAAAGGGCCTCAATGAGACAGATTCCTGGTGTCAAAGCCATGGCCTGAAGCTCAATGCCAAAAAGTGTATTGTCATCCCCTTTGGTAAAAACTCTGTACCCATGAACTACCACATAGCTGGTAGTCTACTTAATGCCAAAAATGTGATGAGACCTTGGGACACAGGTGGACAGTAGTCTCTCCTTTGATAATCACATTGCCACAGTGGTCAGGAAATCCTTCTACATGGCTCATCTCATCACAAAAGGATTCTCATCCAGTAAAAAAGAGGTCATTGTTCCCCTCTACTCATCACTCATTAGACCCATTATAGAGTACAACGCCCCTTTTGGTATGTACCTCACAAGACATCTACAACAACTGGAAAGACCACATAAATACCTCACAAAGAGAATTACTGGCCTCAAAAATATGCCCTATGCAGACCGTCTCAAAAAACTACAGCTTTACTCCATCACATATCGCCTACTCAGGGGCGATCTCTGCCTAACATATGATGAAGTCTGTAAATCCAAGTATAACAGTACTGACCATAATGCTAATACTGCAGTGTAATACAGAACTGTTCTACACACACCTGGACAAATGTAGTAAATTGGCAGATCCACCTTGATCAAAGCAAACTGGGAGGTCTTAAAGCAAACCAGTGTGGTGGTACTCAATTATTAATAAACTATGTAATAAAATCAAGAATCTCCTAAAGCTATACAACAAAGCACGACAAAAAATTAAGGAGAACAAAAAAAAGCTATGTCAAACCCAGAGCTGTTGGACATGCTCCACTTAAAGAAATCCCAATCTCTCAGAGCTACACGCTCTAGGGACCTTAACCTTGTCACCACAATAAACAGAACATGCTGGAGGGATAGATTCCTGTCCCAGAGACTTCCCATACTCTGGAACAGACTACCTATCTATGTCAAACAGAGCTCCTCATTAGCACTCATCAAGAAAAATCTTGATGATTGGATGGGAAATGGGAAATTCACCCTGGGGATCACTTCTGTGGCTCTGCTCGACAGGGGCATAGGAAAATAATTTTCTTGGGTGACGAAAGCCAGGGTACATTATTTGGCTAGGCTTGTATGGGCCCTAGTACCTACCTGTGAACCTATGTTTGATGTCCATGAATTTTGTGTTATTTCTTTCTAATGGTTTGGAGATTCTAATAGAAAAGGTTGCTAGTTTGTGGTCTGATTTGACCAGTGAAGGGGATACCTTGGGGACGGTTCACACAGATGCTAGGTTTGTTAATATTCTGTTCTGTAGTAGGTTATTTAACTATATGGTCCAGGGAGTTTTTGTTTATAAAATCCAAGAGTTTTTGTGCATATCGTATATTGGTGTTACAGGTCCTCCATGTAATTGTTGAGTAGTTAAAATCACTGAATAAAGCACTCTTACTTATGGGGAGTTCATGTAGAATATCATATGTAGTGAAAATGTAATTGTCATTTACTGGAGCTTTTCTCCCTAGGCCTTCATTGAAGATCCCTTGCCCATTTGGACTTTACATGTAAAAAAGGCAAACAAATAAAAAATAATGTTGCATGATTTTCTGTAGACATGGTAGGCATTGTGTAGCATGCTATAAAGTGATAACTGATCTTATTTGGTCTGATTTATATCTGTGAAAGCTACACTTTCATGTCTGTAGGTATCTGTCTTGAGGTAATCTTGTCTCTAACAAACATGGATATGCACCCAGAATTTCCGCCAGGTCTAAAAGGTTGGTGAGCACAAAACCCAGGTATTGATGGATTGATCTCTGGACACTTAAACCAAGTTTCCATAATAACACTTAAATGTACATGCTCCATATCCAGGAGGGCCTCAAGGTGCAACAATTTGTTTAGACTTCTAGCATTGAGTAGAGCTACTTTGATATGGTCCAGGGGTTGATTTGTTGGGACTATATCATATGTGCGAATCGCATAAATTGCGAATGCTCATAATATTGAATGTACCGGCTTCGAAGTGCTTTTTCTGAGATCGCGGTATAGTGAAGAATGGGATATTTGCCCTTTCCTCACTGGAGTGCGATCTCGGATTTGGAATATATATTTAGCGGGGGGTGTGGAGGGCACAGCCCCCCACAATAGGAAGTTTGAGGTCTGGTACGTTCGATATTATGAGCATTTGCAATTTGTGCAATTCGCTCATATGATATAGACCCTAATTTGTTTTGGAGTTTAGGCTGAGTGATCCATCTGTTGGAACTTGTCTAAAAAATGCGCAATTGAGGCCACAAAAGCTTTCACTACTGTGAAGAAGCCTTGAAATAAAAGGTACAAACCATCCTTGATGAAGCAAGAGTAGCTGTCAAGCATCCCCTCCCATGCCAACACATACTGGATGCCCCTATGATGACAAGTGTTTAGCCAGTTGTGAAAGCAGTCATATTTTCTTTTTGCCTCGGCATAATTTTTGATGATGGAAAGAATCCACTCAGTACTAGGGCCTTTCTTGCATTTGTGACATACATGGAGAGCTCTGTCATGTGTCTCTCTACATCCCTAAATCTCACATTACCAGTGAGCAAATACTCCCTACAGGTTACGGCATACTAAGAGTAAACCGGCTAAACAAAAAAGGAGGTGTTGTAGCTATAATATTTAAACAGCATCTAAACATCCAGATCTTAAAATCATCAGCTCCACAAATAGGCAATGAAGAAATAATATATACCAACCTCAGAATTAACCAAAACAAAACCATCAACATAATTGGATGCTACTTCCCACCTGGCCAAAACATCCCTCCATTAGAAAACCTCCTCGGCTAGTCTACCCACCATCTCCCCCAAGAAACTATCATCTTAGGTGATTTCAATATTGACTGGCAATCCTGTTCTGGCAACAATCCAACCCATCATGTACACCTTCATGGATTCACCCAACTAGTCCAGTCACCAACCAGGATAAATAAAAACTCTAGCAAGCACACTACCCTGGATTGAATACTAGTCAGTAAGATTCCCCCAGTCATATATAACAGGCTGCTTATCAGATAGCCTCAGTGATCATTCCCCAACATTCCTACTCAAAAAATACCTATACCAAGCTAAACCTGTCATCTACCGTCAAATACGTAAAAAACTAAACTTTAACCCACTCACATTCATCTCATCCCTCAAAGAATGTAACTGGCATCCTCTAAAGTACCTCAGTCTAGATGACGCAGTTGAATTTTTTAATACTACCTTCCTGATCATCCTTAATTACCATGCCCCCATAAGATTTTCCAGAACCAAAGCACAACCCTCCCCATGGCTACAGAAAACCACTAAGTCAGAAATGAAAAACAGGGATAAGGCCTGGGAGCACTGGCGCAAAACCAAAACCCCCTCAGCTAGACAGAAATTCCTAGAACTACGCAATAGAGTCAAAAAGCTAATAAAACAGGACAAATTCCATACTACCAGTCTGCTATAGACTCCTCAAAACACAGCCCCAAACAATTCTGGTCCTCCATAAACTCCATCCTCCACCCAGGTAAAGTCAGTACCCCTCCTCCTAACATCCCTCACTCCGCAGAAAATATTGCTACCTCATTCAACACACACTTCACCCAAACCATACTATCACTAGCTAAACAACACAACCCCCCTCCCATCCAACCCACACCTTCAACTAGTAATCTCCCCACTGCCTTCTCTTTTTCTCCTGTACCTACCTCCAACATAAAAAAACTCTTAACTAAACTTAAACCCATCAAATTAGCAGCAGACAACCTCCCAAGTGAATACCTACAAATCGCAGCTGATGCTCTGGCCTACTCAGTATCCATCTTGATTAACCGATCTCTGTCAGAAAGTTACGTTCCCACACTGTGGAAAGTATCACATATAATTCCCCTCCACAAAGGCGGACCCTCCGCCGAACTAACCAAATACCGCCCCATAGCTATTCTCTCTCCACTCTCCAAAATACTAGAGAGATGCATACACTCTCAGGTTTCAGACTACCTTCTTACTAACAACCTCCTTTCCAGTACTCAGCATGGTTTCCGACCAAACCATAGCACCACCACTGCCTTACTCTCCTTTACTAACACTATCCTTCAGCATAAAAACAATGGCTATCTCTCCTCTGCTACTTTCCTAGACCTATTTAAAGCATTTGACATGGTCCCACACAAACAACTTATCTCTGTCCTCAATAACATATCCTTCTCACAATCAGTCACCAACTGGTTTCAGAGTTACCTGTCTGACCGCCAACAATCCGTTGTATGGCAGAATGACATATCTCCCCAACTACCTGTCTCCATAGGGGTTCCCCAAGGATCCATCCTTGGACCCCTACTCTTCTCTGTTTACACCAATAATCTAGCCTCTGCCACCAAACATTGCACACTCATACAATACGCAGATGACTCGGCCATCATCTGATCAGCCCAGTCCTTACCAAAACTGCAAAAAGTCACACAGGAAGCCTTTTCCTCTGTTGAAACATGGTTATCCGATGCCCAATTAATACTCAACCCAAACAAAACAAAACTACTCATCTTCCAACCCACCAAACATACTCAAAACAACTCTCACTTTAACATCACAGCAAAAGACAACACCACTATATACCCAACTGAACACACCAAATTGCTAGGAGTGGAAATAGACAATAAACTAAAATTTGACATTCACATATCCATGACCATAAAAAAAGTCCACAAAAAACTAGGAGCGTTATACAGAAATAAGCAATTTCTCACCAAAGCAGAAAAGATTTCAATAGCAAATTCCCACCTTATCTCCACCCTACTTTATGCCTCTCCAATATATACCAACCTAAGGCAATGTGATCTAAACAAGCTAGAGACCTGCTACAACAAAATCGCCAAATTCGCCACAGGGGCATCCTACCGTAGTCACCAGTGTTTCTCACTTGCTGAAATGGGCTGGCTTGAACTCCCTCACCTCCTTCAATGGTATCAACTCTCACTCACCCACAAACTAGTAAACCATCCACTAAATGTCCCATCCCTCCAGAATCTACTCCAACCCTATCGCACTACCAGACCACTAAGATCCAGCAACAAAAAACACTTGCAGATCACTAAAGCCAATAATTCTGCTGGTGAAGCACTATTCTCTTGCGCCATAGCCAAATTATGGAACTCACTCCCACTCAGAATTACCTCTGTACCATCATGCGCCCACTTCAAAACTTTATTAAAAGCGCACCTAAAAACATGCTGGCTATGCCCTTGCAACTCCCACTCTAATATCATCCACCCCATCCAACCACTACCTTTCTTTCCACTCCACTAACTACCTTGGTTATAGCAAGCTCAGTTGCTCATAAGCCTAGTACTTATTATACAGCAGGAACTTCTCATTGTAACATTTGTTAATGTCTGTTATGTACTTCACAGATAAAGATTCTAGTTGTCTACTGATGTACTATGTTCTTCATCTGTAAATATGTTGTAAGTAATTGCTATGTTAAATTGTTAATCGCTATGTAATCCAGTGTAACTACTGTCTGTTTATTTTACTGTGGAGCTTTTCTCCCCGGGCCTCCGCTGAAAATGGATCTACGTCCAGTCGGGCACTCCCGGTCAACAAATTTAAATAAATAAATAAATAAATAAATAAAATAAATAAATAATCCCTTTGGCTTTTGTGCATCAGATCATTTACCTCAGCATAGTCCACCATCATGCCATACTCATCTGATTTAAGGTTCCTAAGGCTTTTTGTAGCATCAGCAGTCCTGGCTCCTGAGAGAAAGCTCACTGTCACCCATTTTTGTCCTTCTAGCTATGAAGTCACCAATCACTAGTACTTTTTTGTTTGTGTTAATAGTTTGCTTAGGTGTAGTTGGTTTAGGATGTGCTGTTTACTGGTGGTTCTCAAATGTTGTCACACTCTGGGCCTTATGCATACTAATGCTTTTTGGCTTGGGCAAGGATTTTTTTAATGCTTCAGCATGTTTAGTGTGTTTATGTATGGATTGTGGTGTAGATCAGTGATGCTTGCAGGATGGGTTTGATTGCTGAGAGTGTGTCCTTTAATTTGGCTTGCTACCTGCATCTCTCACAAATAGTGCCATTAAGTAAAAGATCATTGTCTGTGTTTATTAGGTAATTCTTACTTTGCCCAAGTATATCAAGTGCTTTGAGACTTGAAACAGAAGGTAGATTAGTTTGCTTACTTTCCATTTTGACCAAAGATGCAAGTAGTGTCAAGGAAGAATAAAAGAATATAATAGTGTTTAGGTTCCTGGGTTAAAGTATTTGTTCAAGAAAAGTAGTACACATAGAGTAAATAATATACTGAGCACTAAGTTAACTGTATCAGTTCAGTATTCTAGTCTAGCTGTAAGGCTGGTTTGATGGGCAAGTAGGAGAAGATGATAGTGTTTTGTTTCCCAGTTAAGGTACTGATTTAGAGTAAAACAATAAGTGTAGATTAAAAAAAAAAAATCTGGCCCAAGTACTAATGCCATGTTGGCAGTAAATATGCTCTAGATTGGCTATACAGTCACCTTTATATGTGCAATGATCTATTGCTGTGTAACTCTGTGATTTATGCAGGTTTAAGTCGGAGATGGCGTTAACTAATTTTGTAAGAGAGAATTTGAGACTGAAAGTCCCTTTATGTGTCTAATACAGCATTGCATAGCACTTGGACAGTCAAGTGTTCCGGATTATGCAGAACACACTGCATTCAGCCCCAAATGAACACACTGTTCTGCTGTTCCACATTGAACAGCTTTGGCTCTGATACATGAGTTTTGATTGGTTAGTATGTCACAATTACTGCCAGTTGGCATCACAGTATACAAGCCAGTCAAATAACTGCTCTGCTGTTCCACATTGAGCAGCACTGGGTGTGCTACAAGGTTTTTTATTGGCTCGTATACCGCAATTGCAGCCAATTGCAATTGTGGTATACGAACCAATCAACTAAGTGTTCCTGAAGATAGGAGTCAATGAGAGCTCCCAAGTATTTACCCAGCCATGCACAAGTAATGGTTTTTGCACCAGAAAAATGCCTTCAAAAAGCCCTTCAGGGTACAGGAAGCTTATATTGGATCAGGTCTCATTGGAGAAGAAGAAACTTGGTGTGTTCTTGCAGTGGGTCTTTTTATCATTGAAAGAGAAGCCAGGAAGGATTCATCAAGTCCGGTGTGTGGAAGGACGAGGCAGCACCAAAAGGAGTTTAGAGAGCTTCAAAAATCTGGAGATTGAGTGCATCTGTACCAAAAGGCTTAGTTTTATTTTTTGCTGGAGGTGGTGGAAGGATACTTCACTGAATTATTTTGTTGTGGATTGAAGGGAGCTGCAGCTGCTTAATCTGCAGAGGTAAGTGTGTGTTAGAAATGTATGTATGCAGGCTGTGTGTGTGTTAGAAATGTAGGTGTGCAGGCTGTGTGCATTAGAAATGTAATCCAGTCTAGATTTTGTGCTTCATTTAACCTGTGTTAACAGGTTGAGCAGTAGATAGTAACTTAATTTAATTGTATGGCTCAGTGTGCTTTTCCATGATATGTTCCTCAGCCAGGTTATTTCTCCATATTTTTGGGTTTGTTGCTCATGCAATTAATCACTATTAAAAGGCGTTTGAGTTTTAGGTTTCATATCTTTTAGAAAATACATGTACAAAAGTCCTGTTCTAACAGCTTTCTATGTTTATAAGAGCAATATTTAAAATGTATCCATATTAGCTGGGTTTGTGCTCTATATTTATTGGTTTGCTGCTAATAAAATTTCAGTTTATCAGGGAAATTATGGCCGTATAATTTAAAGTCACTGTATGTTGAGGTATTTGAATTTCAGATTTCTTATCCTTTAGAAAGTGTATGTAAAAAAGTCCTGTTCTAACAGCTTTCTTTGTTTGTTTATAAGACTAATATTTAAAATGTGTCCCTATTAGCTAGGTTTCTGCTCTGTATTTTTTGGTTTGTTGCTCATAAAATGTGTTTGTCTGGGAAATTATGCTGTGTAGTTTAACGTCACTGTATGTTAAGAAGCATTTCAGTTTCAGATTTCATATCTTTTAAAAAATACATGTACAAAAGTCCTGTTCTAACAGCTTTCCAGGTTTATAAGAACAATATTTAAAATGCATCCCTATTAGCCAGGTTTTTGCTCTGTATGTTTTGATTTATTGCTCTGGGAAATTATGCTGTCTAGTTTTAAGTCACTGTATATATTAACAGGCGTTTGAGTTTCACATTTCATATTCTTTAGAAAATGCATATACGGAAGTCCTGTTTTAATAGCTTTCCAGGTTTCAGATGTAAAATGTCTTCAAAACATAAATTTATTCACAAATAAAATCACAATTGAGCACTTTCATCCCCATATAGGGACTTCATCAGAATCAATTAATACACACAGTAAACACATTTATATACTATCAAAAATTAACCTATTTACAATTAATTTAACATTTAAAGGTACCATGTGTTTTATACCAACATCTCTTAACATGAACTAAGTTAACTAACTTAAAATAAATAACTAATGCCTTGTCCAAAAATAACATACTGTTTTATTTCCTAGTATTATTATTAAATAAGTGTCCTCTTATTTAATATGAGCACCCAGGAAATGTTTTCATTTAATCCTGAACTATGAGTGGCATGTAACTTAATTTGCCATCTTACCTCTCTTTCTTCAATCTGTGATCTAAAGCTACCCCCTCTGGGATTTGGTATAACTTGTCCTATAATTCAAAATTCAAAGTTACTAAAACAAGGGCATGTCAGAGAATGATTAAACAGTGCATTATTCTAGTTGCCAGTCATTATTTGGTATAGATGTTCATATATTATGTCTCTGAGACATCTCTTCGTTTTACCCACATAGAATGTGGGGCATCCCACACATTTTGCTAGATAAATCAGCCCTGTCATTTGACAGTTGCCCTTCACAAATACTACTTTTGACTCTAGCCCATTTTCAAGAAAAATTTCCTTTGCCTCTAACAAGGAATATTTTTCTTTATTTATGAAAGGTATGAAATTTGTCCCCACAAAAACATTTTGATTATGTTAATACTATTATCGAAATGAAGTTGCTCATGAGAAAATTAAGCTTGGCCATATTATATAAAGATCAACAAGAACAGAGAGGGACAGTTCATCACATTAACAACTTTAGGAAGAAAAGTACATACAATCCTCCTTTAGATCCAACTTTGAACATGTTTGAAAAATTCATAATAGAGAACTTTTATTCTTTAAAAGTAAAAGATAAAAAACAACACTGCCTGTTGAATTTCAGTAAGGAAGAGTCCTATTTATTGCATCAGTTAACAACAAACAAGTCCATCAGAGTCATGAGACCTGACAAGGGGGTGAGACTGTTTTGTTTGATTCATTAAAATATTCCAAAAAATATTTGATTTATTGTACAATATAGAACTCAATGGTCTCTTTAAATGAAATTAATATAAGCTATAGAAGAATTGATTACTTTTTAGAAAAATATTTGTTGGACAACAGAATTTCTGGAGAGACCTACAATTTTTTAAAAGTAAAATATCCAGTATTAGCCACAATATTCGGTATCCCCAAGATCCATAAAGATGCGGTGAACCCAACCTTCAGGCTTATTTGTGGCAGGCTGTGGTTCCAAAACATACACTTTTGTGGTATGTGTAGACAGTTGGTTGTAAGATGTGTATGAGAGGACTGATCATCTTATCAAAGATTTGTGGGACTTTTTAGGTAGAATAAAAAAGACTTTATGGGACAAATATACAATCTTTGTGACCATTGATATAGTTGACCTTTTTATTTCCATACCTAGAGACAAAGGGATGGAGTTGTTCTCAGACAGCATTCATAGATATACTCCGTATTCAAATGACAAGATTAACTTGATTGTTGATTTTATGGGAATAGTTTTGGATTACAATTATATATTTTATGAGGGTGAGTATTTTAAACAAAAGAAAGGAGTGCCTATGGGTGCCTCTAGTGCTCCTGTGTATGCAAATATGGTTTTACTAGAATGGGAACACACCAAGGTTTTAAACAGTGAATTTTTTAAGCGCATAAAATTATATGTGCGATTTTTGGATGATATATTTCAAGGTATAGAATCAGGGATAGGTGATTTTCTAAAATATTTGAATAACTCATCCAGTTTTTTAAAAATTCACTTCTTCTAGCAACAAGGAGGGAATAAATTATTTAGACACCCATATTTTAAAATTTGAGGAAGGTTTTAAGTCAGACTTTTTAGGAAGCCTACATTTAGTAACTCGTATTTGGAATTTTCAAGTAGTCACTCGTACAGTCAAAAGAAAAGTATAGTAAAAGGTCAACTGATTAGAGTAGCTTGTATGACATCACATTTTGAAGACATACACAATGAACTTAGGAAAGTGGCTGATATGTTTTATGCCAGAGGTTACCCTAAGAGTTTAGTGGAAGACACCTTAGAGTATGTGGAATCACACTGGGGCATAAGATATAATCCCTTACTGGGTGTGGGACTACTAGAAAATCAGCTGTCCAGCGAAGGGAAAACTTTTGAGAGAACCTTGGTTTTGCCCTATGGTCTCAAAGCTAGTCAGTCAAAAAGATAGTAGAGCATAACTGGAACATATTGAAATGTAATCCTAGCATTTATTCTGTATTAGGTCCCCAACCATCTTTTGTATTTAGGACAGGAATTAATATAAAAACAAGTTTAGAAATGATTTAAGGAGGTTCATTCAGTAAAGGCCAAGACAAATTACGAGCACACAAATGTGGGAGATGCATGCAGTGCAAATACATATTAGAGGCAAAGGAAATTTGTCTTGAAAATGGGCTAGAGTCAAAAGTAGTATTTGTGAAGGGCAATTGTCAAAAGACAGAGTTGATTTATCTAGCAAAATGTGTAGGGTGCCCCGCATTCTATGTGGATAAAATGGAGAGGGGTCTAATCGATCACCTAAACATTGATCTTCTAATATCGAACCGCACAATGTCGAATGTCCCAGGGAAACACGTCCCTCGGCCACAACACAAATAACATTACTTTACATCTAAATTACCTGGGGGGCTTCACCCCCCCCCCACACACACACACACCCCACACCCCCGTGATGTGGGGGGCTGTGCCTCCCATACTCCCCCTAACTATATATACCAACTCCGAGATCGCTCAACAGTAGGGAAATAGCAAACTCCAGTGAATGGCCAACGGAAATCTTTCCCTGCATTAAATTGGCTTTTCGCCATTTTTTGCTTTCGATATTAGAAGATTGATGTTTAGGTGTTCGATCACCTAAACATTCGGTCTTCTAATATAGACTCAATGGAGAGATATCTCTGAGACAGAATATATGAACATTTATACCAAATAATGACTGGCAACCAGAATAATGCCCTGTTTAAACATTCTCTGACATGCCCTTGTTTTAGTAACTTTGAATTTGGAATTATAGAGTTTGAGTTATACCAAATCCCAGAGGGGGTGACTTTAGATCACAGATTGAAGAAAGAAAGCTAAGATGGCAAATTAAGTTACATGCCACTCCTAATCCAGGATTAAATGAAAACAGTTCCTTCATGCCCATATTAAATAAGAGGGCAATTATTTAATAATAATACTAGGCAATAAAATATTAGGTTATTTTTGGAAAAGGCATTAGTTATTTATTTTAAGATAGTTAACTTATTCAGGTTAAGAGGTATTGGTTTAAACACATGGTACCTTTAAATGTTAAATTAATTGTAAATAGGTTAATTTTTGACAGTATATAAATGTGTATACTATGTGTATTAATTGATTCTGATGAAGTCCCTATACGGGGATGAAAGTGCTCAGTCGTGATTTTATTTGTGAATAAATTTATGTTTTAAAGACATTTTACATCTGATTCCATATCCAACTGACAACAGTGTTTCATTTTGGTTTGGTGCTTTTGGATTGCTTTTTCCGCATTTTTTGGTGGATTAGTAGCTTTCCAGGTTTATAAGAGCAATATTTAAAATGTATCCCTCTTTTGGGCCTTTGTCCTCAAAGTATATTAAGCGTTGCACAGATTTCTTGTCCTAATAGGTTGAGAGATGGAGTTTATTTTGCCTGTCATAATGGTTTTACAGCGCATGCTCATAATAAAAAGGCCTAAGACCCTATGCTTTTGATTTTTAGTCTTGTCAGATGTTTGCACAGCAGTTGATGTAACAATTGTTCTCCTAATGGTTCTTTTGGTTACTATTGTCTTGTCCTCAGAATATATTTAACTGTACAGACATGCTAATTTTTATGGAGGGTGTTACAAAATGATTACAGGTATCTGGGTTTGTTTTGCAATATTACTAAAAGTAATGTTGTGTATCTTGTGTTCTCTCACCTAGCAGTGCAATGTGGTCACTTACATGTTGGAAAAGGGCAGTTACTATGCTTTCATTTTATTTTAAATGCTGCAGACAGACTACCGAATTATATTAAAGCAAGTACTAGTTTAGATATTTTTCAGAACAGCCTGAACACTTATTATAGGTACAGATGTTTTGGTATATTGGCAGGCTAGAAGTGCATTGCTTCTCATGCTTGAAATATTTTATGCAAGACTCTTTCAGGATTTGTTTAGCTGTGTGCTAGACAATTAAAATTGTCTCTGTTCTGTTAATGTCTTAGTTTTCACTAATACTTTCAGTGTACCTGATCTCTAGGTTTGTCCCTATTTTGAGAGCTGTACTAGTGTCTTTTGGAGAAAATGTCATGCATGTCAATTGACAGTTATAACGTTCTACTTCAGAAAATGTTTATTAATGCCCATTCTCTTAATTTGTCAGTGCCTCATGGTAATAGCATTTATGCCAGTATCAATGCAGCCATTGTATACTTATAATCTTTTGCAGTTGGTGTGCTGTTTGGATTTTACAGTAGGATATTGGGCTTTCTTGTTCTAAATGTCACATTCTTGTAAAAGTACTGAGTGCCATAGTTTAACATTTCAAGGCACCTTTGCCAGGTGCAGACCAGGGTGTAGGACAGGACTAGAACACTTCTGAAATGCAGGTAGTATTGCCATGATGTAGTTTACATATTTCATGCTACCAATCAGATTAAGCTGGGTTTATCAACATGAATTTTGAGATATCAAGAGTGCTTTGATCATACTGAAAATGACATTTTGCAATTAATTACTCTCCATTCTGTAACACTGGTTAGGTGGGCAATTGAGCATCAGAGGATTGCAAGTGTTGTCGTGGAAACAAGGGACTGAGTAATGTGATCATGCAGGCCTTTATAGTTAGCAAAAGGAGCAGAGAACAGCAGGAGAAGATAGAAAAAACAGAAATTTCCAGTAATGTGGGTAGCTTGTGGGCCTGTTGCCCCATATCTTAGATGTTCAGGATATGGTTCTACTTTTTTCTTTCTGCAGTACAGTCCCATTTCTTTCTTTGTTCAGCAACACCACTGTTTTACAAACCTAGGTACAGACCTCCCAGATTACGATGAGGACAGGGGATATGGCTATAGATAGCACTACAAAGAAAAGGAGATACACAATTGTTTCAGCCAAGCTGGGTGAGTGCCTTTGACTGGCTTTCTGTGAGTAGGCTGGGAGTGAAATATGCTTTCTGCAAGACCTGTAACACAGACTTCACAATCCATAATGGTGGCCAACATGGTCTGCAATGACATGCCAACAGCAAGCAACACAGAATTGCAAGCATGCAGATGGAAGGACTGTGGCAGACTTCTTTGGACCTCCAAGTGTTTGAGGCAGAAGTTGGTTTTGTGTCGCTCCTTGCAAAACATAACTTGTCATTTGCAGCAGGATAACACATCCTGAACTTTATGAAGGAATGTGATGAGGATCAAGACGTTCTCAGGAAAATGACATGTGGAGCAATGAAGGCAGCCTGTATTGCACGGGATGTTCTAGAGCCTCACTACCAGAATGGCGCTGCTGCTGCCTGCCAGAAATCACCATTCTGTGTGTATATGGACCAAAGCACAGACATGGGTGACGACAAACTGTTGGTGATCCTTGTTGGTTACCTTGATCAAAAGGTGGGCAAAAATGTAATATGGTTCCTTAATATGCCAGAATGTGTGTTAGGAACTGGATAAGCATTGATTGATGCTTAATGCCCACTCTGACAGAATTTAACATTCCAGTTTCCAACATTGTGGTCTTTTCTTCAAACAGTACTGCCTCAATGATTGGAAAACACAGTTGTGTGTTATCTCGTTTAATGGAGGTGAAGCTTGCCATTGTAACTATGGGGTCTCTGTGCCATCTGTCAGATCTATGTAGTAAAGCTAATGTAAAAGCACTACAGTCACCAGTTGAAGAACTTATATCTGATGTGCACTGTCATTTCAGTTCCAGTGCACAAAGATGACAAAAACTGCAAGAATCTGCTTTATTCATGGACAGTGACCCAGATTATTAGACATGCACCTACTAGATGGCTGAGTCTGGGGAAGGTAATTAACAGGACCTTGGCCATGTGGCCAGCTCTGAATTCCTATTTTTTGTCTGCAGAGCCACGGTCTACTAATATTGACTTGATCTCTAAACACCTACAGAGTCATGAATTGCATATGATTTTTATGTTTCTTAAGTATGCACTGGAACCTTTATTGGAGTTTAACATTCAACTTCAAAGCCGAGAAAGTCAGCTTCTGACATTGCATGCCACTGTGCATAAACTCCTGCAGCAGTATGCTGGCAGACTCCTCAGACCTGCAGGTGATGTCAGACTAATCAAACACAGTGATGTTTCAGTGTTGACTGACAGTAGCTCTGTTCTGCCAAACAGTGACCTGTGCATTGGCTATGAAGTTAAACAGTACATGACTAGCCATGAGGTGGGTATTGCTGGCTGGCACAATTATTGAGTTTAAGTTTTATAAAAAAAAAGTTGCAGCATTTTATGCTGCAGTGCTGCAGAAAATGCTTAAAAAGTTTCCCATGCAGGATCACTTAATGAAAGATGCTGCATTCTTTATTAATCCTGCCAAAAAGTTGGATATTTCTTCAGGACTTGTCAGGGATGTTGGTTGCCATCTGGGTGTCTGTGAAAATGATGCCAAGGCTGAACAATTAATTGATGAGTTTACCCAGTATTAGATTGAGGACACAAGGAACCCAACAGGTCCAGTAGATGGGCCCCACTCATGTGTATCCAAGTACTGGGCACACCTTCTGAGGGATCTTTGCATCGATGGGAAACTGCCACTCTTTAAGCAGCTTATGATGAATCAACTTTGCTTGTCGCACTCAAATGCACAAGCTGAAAGAGCATTTAGCATGGTGTGGAAAGTAAGAACTGAATTGTGACAGTCTCTCAATGCAAAAACATTGAACTCATTATTAGCAGTGAAAATGAATGAAGAATTGGACTGCTGAGATCTTAAGCTGCCAAAACATATGTTACATGCTGCTAAGAAAGCCGGAGCAGCATACAAGTGTGTTGTATCTAATGTATGGTGATGTGTAGTGTAAGAACAGCATCCTAACAGGTCTGTTTAGAAAATGTAAATGTAGCAAGTGGATTAATGACAATGTGATTTTATTTTTGATTTGTGTAGAAGTGCTGTCTCATGCGCTTGTGATGTGGTTATGGTATTGCAGCTTGTAAAATAAATGTTTTGTGTCTGATTCAAGTGTGTTGTATTGAATTTGACAAATGTTCTACTAGGCTCCATGACAATGGCATGTTTTGCGCAGTGCAAAAATAGGGTGTTCCATATTTTGACTGATTGTCACACATTGCTAGGGTTTGTATTCCACACTGACCTCTTAAAAGGTTGAGACCTATGCATAGCACTATGCTGAGCACCACCACCCTCTTTTAAGCTGAGGAGAAAAAGTGAAAGAACCAATAAGAAAGAAGTTTGAACTCCAGCCAGTAATGTCCCTCTGGCAGAAACTGGAACATTTTATTCCTTGCCACTAAATAACCACTACTGCTGTCTGCATGTTTTCACCCAAACTAGAAAACCAACTGAAATTGTACTGTTTACACCTGATCAAATGTTAAAATGTGGAAAAAGTGTGGAGAGTCACAGGAATAATACTTTATTTAGCAGCATGAAGATACTGTGTAACAAATTATTAAAGGAGAACAGTATATGAAAATGGAGGATCCATTAATCACACAGACAGTCGACCATAAAACACACAATACAAGTGAGTTTAACCAAAATTATAATTTAATTAAAAAAGGGGTTTAACAAGTGTATTGATAAAATTAGTAGTTAAGTACAGGAATGACCAATGTACAGATGTTTGTAGAAGCACTGGTTTTCCAATGTATGGGAAGTCAAATAAGATTGGGTCTCTCATGGCTGAAGATGCACGACAGGCTAGCAGAACACTTTTCTTGCTCTGCTACTCTGTTTCTATTTCTGACAGGAATTTTTTATTTTTGTAATACCCTAAACCAATTTTTTGAACAGAATCTGGTATCTGATACTACATAGAAGAATATTATCTAAACGATTTGTAAATATTTGAATTTTTTCCTGTGAAATTATTCATTTGAAAGGTCTCTATCAGTAGATGTGAAATGATTCATTCAAAGAAAATTTCTCAGGACTTGCCTTTAAAGAAAGAACTCTAGTCTGTTCTTTCTAACAAACACAAACTTTCTTTAAAATGGGCAGAACGAATAACAAACTTGACAGCTTTAAAGACAAATGTACCAAACAAATGGATCAGTTACATGAGATTTTAAAACAACAGAAAACTCAGATAGATGGAATGGAAAATGCTGTTAATGAAATGGAAGGCAGAATATCCAAAGATGGGAACAGCACTGAATTTCTACTGCAACAGAATACTTTGTTACTAGTTATAAACAACTTTTTACTGACTGGTAAACGCTTTCACCACATACTGTGGCTTCATCAGACCATAAACCCAATTCTAAAATAATTAAAACAACTTTATATACTCACATTTAATGCTCATAGTTTTTTAAATCCTTAATCAGTAAACCATCCCCCGGCTGTACGTCCTCATGTACTATGAATGACGTCAGCACTTGTTTCCCCTCTGAATTTAAAGACATACTCTAATAAAACTGATTTCAACTTACATATTATATAATAAAAACATTGCTCAAATCATTTTGCAATATAAACACATATAATAATGTATGTGCTTACATACTAGCATAAAAATTTGTTTGAAACACATTATAGCGGTTGGTGAAATAAATTGCTGTCCTAATAGGTGTACTGAACATATTCATTCTGTCAATAGATGAAAACTGTATCTACAAAAGTAAATGTTCTAATAGAGACAGTTTAAAACTATTCATATGTCCATTAATCAAATTCCTCTAGTTAACACACTACACTTAAGTGAATTAATTGTTTCCATAAAAACTCACTAACAGCAATACGTCGAAGACCGCTTTTACATTAATACATGTACACATTGCTATGAATCAGCCATTATGAAATAAACATAAAAAAACATTGTGGACTTATTCCACTAAACTAATAATCTGTTCAAAGTAATAAAAGACTTCTTATCATTAAAACATAGTTTTTAACGACCTTCGAACAATAGTTACTATAGTTACTAATCATTCCTTCATCGTCATATTCCATAGCCACATTGATATGTGTTATGGAAGCCAATTCAATAAACCCAGATCAAAAACACTAAAAACTGTATGGTACTAAAGCCACAGTTAATTTAGGCTTCCTGATTATAACTTTTTCTTCATATATTTAACCAAACATCTTTACATAAACAAAGCAGCGTCAACACTCTTGATCATGGACCCTAAAAATAAATAATCACAGTGCAATATATACAAGCTGGCAAAGGAAACATAATACGGTTAAAATACAGTATAATTAGGACGTAATACTGTCCTTCAAACTACAGTTTCCAATCATGGTTTCGATGTCATATTTAATAACTGCCAAATTACGTCTTTATAAATATTTCAAAGGGATCAAGATCTGAAAGTAATGATTATAAGCATTATGCCATTGAGACGCACTTCATACTGTAGTTTGAACAGCCATTCCAAACCATCCTTACGGTGTCATACCACATCACCACCTAACTACTTCTTTACAGGTCCTTCAAGTAAATCTTAATCTAAAAAGGACAAAGACTCATATAGCATATTACCCACAAATATTCCTGATTCCCTGGCTATAAATTGTCCCTCATCTACTTGGCCACAGATCTCTACATGAACAGAGTACCTTCGGCACTCTAAATTACATTCCTTAAAGGTATATTACCAAATAAATCTTGCAGACTTTATGTAATATAACAGTAGCATATTATAAACATAGTCTAACACATGCAACTTATAAACAATTATATTTCCATCTCAAGGGACACCTTATCTCAGCAAAAGAATCCTAACTATGGGAAATAGCAAAACGAATATATCCTTGCTGAACACTGCATGCATTATAATGTCCTACAGACCTACTATAAATTTTTTTATTAGCACCCATATATCCAAACTTATTAATCCACTTAATCCATACATTATTAAATAAAAATTGATCCCAAGAATTGAAATAGAAAATACAGGCAAATGCATTAATCTATTTACTAACATGCAATATAATAGATATTATTGCCTTAAATAATATGTTATATATGCAGCTTTTCAAAATATATGCTGTTATCTAGATGGTATTCTAAACATAATATATATCTGAATTGATGTAATAAACATCCTAATACATTTTAATTCAGCAGAAAACTTCATCCTAAATAATTATTCATAAACAGCTGAATCCAATAACTTTTCATACTTAAGCATGGAAGATATTAATCAAAGCACAATAAAACCTAGACACTTATATTAAACATGTCATATTAATATATCCCTGTATAATTGAGCTGTTGATGGTATACCCCCTGTATCAGATATTGTTAAATAAGCAACACTTACTCATAATATACTTCAACGTAGAGAATAGTGTTCATATTACAAACCTTAGAACACACAACATTCTAAGTGATGAACATATTATGTTGATGTAAATTCATGTATAGTACTAACACACTTATAGGTTATTTCCTGAATAATCCATGTGCTTCTAAGATACATTTTATAGATATCTTACCATTCAGTCCAAACCCTTTCTCTTCTCTTAACTTAAGTGTCTACCTTAGCTCACTCATTTCAGTCATATTTTTAATATTACCTACCCGTGGTCCAATTGCCACTTGTTCTAATACCATAAATTTGAAGTCATGGTATTTCCCACTCACCTCTATATATTTAGACAGGGCACTTACTGAATCCCTATTTCTTACGCTGTTCATGTGCTCTTTAATTCTTTCTGTAAATGTCTTGTTGGTTTTACCAACATAGAAATATAAACAACAGTCACATTGTGCTAGATAAATTATATTTCTACTATCGCATGTAGCTGTAACCCCTACTGTATATTTCATTCCTGTCCCTGGGTGGATAAACACATTTCTTTGCTTAATAAATGGACAGATACTACAATGGGTACATATTCGTTTCCCTTCCTGTATAGTATAGCAGTTTACAAATTAATTCTTTGTTTTTTGGTGTCTACTATTCTTGATAGAAAATTTACAGTTAATATCAGTTATCTTATGTTTATATCTGTGAGTAAGCAGTTCATTAGATACAATAATAATTTTTGAATACCATATTATTTACAAATGTATGTGGGCATTATGTGTAATACTTATTTACTTTTTCATATTTCGGCAGTGTGACCAGACTGAAATGCATATCAGTTAATGTCAATGGATTAAATAATGGTTTTAAAATGGATAGTTTATACATTTTTTTTAAAAAATATTTCATTCACAAGTTATCTTTTTACAGGAAACACAATAAAAGAAGATTTGGACAGACTTAATAATAAACAATATTCTGTGTTGACTAGCTGTCATTGTAAACAAAAGAGAAGAGGGGTGGCTGTTTTATGGAAAAAGTTTGTTACCTCTACCTAAAGTTCTGAATACATTATTTAGTGATGAAAAAGGTATGCTTTGTTCAATGACTGTATTTATTTATTTTACATTTGTTTACTGGGAAAGTCTGACTGGATGCATTTCCTTTTTCAGCGGAGGCCCAGGGAGGAAAGTTCCACATTTACAACAGGACAGTTGTACAAAACATCAAAACATATATAGACCAAGATTTGTACAAATTTCTAATAATAGATGATACTGATATGTCTGTCTACCAAAAAAAAATTATGTATGTGCATAACTGTGGAGAGGTCAGACAAGTAAATAATACTATATTATCAGGGAGAAATAATAATAAAGATAAAATAGATATCAAGGAGAAATAATAAACAGAAAATAGACCAGTTACTAATTGAAAAAAATTTGTTGGAAGTTTTGGGGGCAGAGATTGAGTCAGACTAATTATTGTGAAGGAAAGGGTGGTGTGGAGAAGATAATAAGTATAGAGAAGAGAGGATAGGGGAGCTAGATAACGAGAGTAGGGAGGGGATACAAGAAGGCACTCATACGTTATCCAGTGTTGGTGCATAAGCTTAGCTTTGCATTCAGTAAATGGGATTTGTATCTTTTTTTAAACTGCAGAGCATTTGTAGTTGTCCATACATCTGTGGGCAATGAGTTCCAGATTTTGGCTATGGATGTAGAATAGAGGGAATCTCCATTGGTATTGTTGGATTTGGTAACTTTTAAGAAGGATTTATTTGAGTGTAAAGACCAGCTACTAGTGTAAGGGAGTAGAAGGTTTTGCAGAGCAGGGTGTTTTTCAGGTTGATTTAAAAGTGCATGGGCCAATGTAAGTTGGTTATAAATTAAGGGCTGAGGTAGTTCTAGCCAGTTAAGTTGTTTGAGTGCAAGGCAATGGTGTGTTTTAAAGTTGCAGTCTGTTGCAAAATTTGTGATCTTATTATAGCCGGTATTTAAGTTTGATAAGTCTGATTTTTTTAGGTTTGTCAGAATGGGTGAGGCATATAGGAGTGTCGAGATCAGGTGTGTTCTTTCAATGGTAACTTTTGTGCTGTTAGTTAGGTATTGTCTATTTCTGTAAAGAGCACCAAGATTTGATGACTAGATGTGTAGAGAATGGTACCTAAATCATATGTGTTGTTTTTATATATACTCTCTGCTGCCTAACCTGTCATATGTGCATGATCCTCAATAGCTGCTTAACCTGTAAACCTCTGTTTTATCATACCTGTATTTGAATTACAAATATTTTCTTTCATTATTTTTCTCCAGCTTTTCTGACTCTGTACCTACTCTGTTTTGCCTACCGGCCCTGCCCTCCTGGACAACTAAGACCAGTCACAGAGTCTATTATTCCCAGATTGACTTACTTTCCCCAACAGGAAAGTCCTACCTTCTCCCAGAAGTAACAGGAAAGGAATTAAAAGAAAGTATGTTATATGGAGTTAATCCTACTTTATTTTGTATGTAAAGTTGCTCTACCACTTACTAGGAGCTAGTATAGGAACCCGGCCTGAGAAGCCTGCAGCCAAAACCCCCCATACCTGCCTCATCCCGTTTCTTCTCTTCCTTATACCTTTCTACCTCCTGCAGTGGTTCCTCACTCCACATAATTGATTTGGCCACTAGATGGCAGTCTTTACCCACATATAACCTCTCCTCCTCACACAATCTCTCTCACCATAATATATATCTAGTCTTTTCACTTTCTTCTTCTCTAATTGCTTGTTAATAGTCCTCCCTACCTCTGACTTTCACTCCACTCCTTCCTCAATACAGTCCCCTAAGTAACCTTCTAACCAGCCTGATTACATCCCTCTGTACTTACCTTCACCATGCTGATAGTTTTTTATACTGTCCTGCTGCCTTCTTTCCTTGGGTCTACCCTCTCTGTTCGCCCTGCAGGCTCACTCCGCTCCCCTATCCCCAATTCCCACCCCCCCCCCCCAGTGGTCTTACTTTATACTACCTAACCACACCCCTTCCCACTCCCACCAGTCACATAGACCATCTCCATTGGCCAACTAACTACAACTCCCTCTATTGACATACCACTCCCTATCTTCACCCACCACACCCACCACCTATATCTCTCCAAACCAAGTATAACCATGTGACTGTAGCAGGAACCTAATAACCTATCCATCCAAATGGATAAGCTACACTCTAGAGTCCAATTACAAAGGTTACTCATACTCACACTTCTACCACCTTTAACAATTGCCTACTTATTAACCTCTTATGAACACCCATTACATCCACACATTCACTACCCCAATAGGCTACCTACCTCTCCTTCTCTACTTATCTTCACTAACCATTTTAACACTACATCTACACCCAGCTATCTACTAGTAAAATACCATAGGACAGTCCACATTAGATATATTTCTCACAATCCTAGAAAATCCCTCAATCTATATAGCAAATTCCCAAATCCTAGACTACAAATACTACTTCTCTCTTTACAAGATGGAGACATTCACCCTAACCCAGGCCCAACAAGTGCAACTACCACTCACCTCCTCAACCCCAACACTTCTTCTATTCACTCCCTCACCAAACCTCCAAACTCACTCTTACTAGTACACCTCAGTATAAGTAGCATAAGTAATAAAATTGCACAACTTCATGCTCTCTTGGATGTCTACTTTTTTGACATATTCTGCTTTACAGAAACATGGTTAAAACCTGTAACTAAAGAAAATGAAGTTATCCCATTTGGTTATAATATCTTACGACTAGGTAGCGCAGCCAAAAAGGAAGGTGGAATAGCTATCCTATTTAAATCAGGATTACAGATTACTACCTATGACTACAAACCACCCCAAGACTCTGTTGCAGAAATTCTTATTACCAAGCTTCAACTTAACGCATTCACATCCATGTATATAATCTATATCTATCTTCCTCCTGTTAGCAACATTACCACTGTAGAAAATACCCTTTGTTGGTTATCTCAAAACTTACCCCAAGAAACCATAATCCTAGGAGATTTAAATATCAATTGGAAGAGCTGTAACATTAGCCACCCTGCCACCCATATTAACCTATTTGGTTTTAAGCAAACCATTACCTCCCCCACCAGGATTTACAAGCCTAATAAGAAGGAAAGTACCCTAGATTGGATACTCATCAATAACCATGCCCAAACCTATGCAGCTGGAACCCTCCCTGATGATATTAGTGATCACTCACGTTCCTATATCATCAGGCTTAAAACCAATCTGCCCACTCCAACTGTTTTTAAGACTATAAGAACCAAAAAAAACTTTAACCTCGATCTCTTCCAAAGAGAACTTAGAGCATGTAACTAGTCCCCCTTGAAACACCTCCCACTGGATGAAGCTGCTAATCACTTTAATTCTAAATTCCTAACCATACTGGACCACCATTCACCAACCCGCTCTATCAGAATGAGA
The DNA here is from genome assembly GCF_019279795.1 of Protopterus annectens. Lineage (NCBI taxonomy): Eukaryota > Metazoa > Chordata > Ceratodontiformes > Protopteridae > Protopterus > Protopterus annectens. The sequence continues at coordinate 1,170,741,204 of NC_056748.1, forward strand.
ACTAAGTCTGCCCCATGGCTCTCAAAAGAAACCAAGCAACAAATTCATCTCAGAAACAAGTATTGGGCTAAATACCGCTTAACCAAAAACCCTGTAGACCAACAAAACTTCAGACAACTGAGAAATAAAACTAAACAAGCTATACTGCCTGACAAAAAAAACTACCACCTACAATTCCAGCAGGATCACCATAATAAACCACAAAAGTTCTGGGCAGGTATTAACCAATTACTACACCCAGGTCAATCCATCACACCAAACCCACAAGGCACTGACCAGGATAATCCCATGCAAACTGCCACTGCCTTTAATTCCTTTTTTACTGAAACCATTCAAACTCTTGCTAGTCAGTTATCAACTCAGAACTTAACTTTATCCAAGTCTAACACTATCTCACCCCCTCCATTTCTCTTTCAGCCAGTCCCAACTACATATATTCTTATCCTTCTTCTAAAACTAAAATCATGCTCTCCTTCAGCAGACCAACTACCCCCTGAATATCTACAAATAGCAGCCACATCCATTGGCTCTCCCATTTCCATTCTCATTAATAGAACCATCACTGAAGGAAACATCCCTAAAATCTGGAAGGTCTCCCATATTATTCCCCTTCACAAGGGTGGAAATTGTACTGAATTCTCCAATTACCGTCCCATAGCCCTACTTTCTCCCTTAGCTAAGCTCATGGAAAAATGTATCCACAAGCAATTGCTAGACCACCTGATCCAAAATAATTTACTTTCCAACTGCCAGCATGGTTTCAGACCTTCCCATAGCACTACTACTGCCCTCCTTTCCTTTACTGACTGCATTAACAAAAACCGTAACCTCAGTTTGCTTTCCTCTGCACTGTTTATAGATCTGTCTAAGGCTTTCGATATGATTAACCACCAGATACTTATAAATATCCTCAAATCCCTGTCACTAGTGCCACTAGCTATAAAATGGTTCCAGTCCTATTTAGAAAACAGACAAAAGGCAGTACTCTGGCACAACACTTTATCAGCCAACCTCCCCATTAACCTTGGTGTCCCTCAAGGGTCCATGCTAGGACCTCTCCTTTTTTCTGTATTTATCAATGACCTTCACCTAGAAATCCCTCAACCAACATGCATACAATATGCAGATGATTCCACACTGATATGCTCAGCCACATCTATATCAGAACTTAATTCCCTTACCCAAAAGATGTTTAACACAGTTGAACTTTGGTTTACACAACGCTGTCTCCTTCTGAACCCCCAAAAAACTAAGCTTCTCCTTTTTACCCCAACTCATAAGTCACCCCCTATAGATTTCACAGTCACATCCAATAATGGTACTCTCATATCCCCAGATGCTACTACCAAACTACTAGGTATCACCATATATAACAACCTTAACTTCAACACCCATATTAGCAACATTATAACTGTTAATAGAAAACTAGGCTCTCTCTACAGGATCAAACACTTGCTCTATCCTGCAGCTAGAATAACAGTTGCTCATACCCACCTAATCTCTCCTCTATGCCCCGTCTATTTATACAAATCTATCCAAAACCAACCTTAATAAAATGGAAACCTCCTACAATAACATAGCCAGATTTGCTACAGGCAACCCCTTTAGAACCCATCACTGTTATAATCTAAAACAGCTAGGATGGCTGGAATTACAAAATCAGACTAAATTCCACCAACTGACCATTGTCCATAAAACCCTTCACCATCCAACAAATACCCCTATTCTGTCTACCCTTATTACCCCCTACAACAATTTGAAGACCTTGCGTTCATCTCACAAACTTCTTGTCAGTATTTGTAAATCAAACAGGGCTGGAAACTCTCTCTTCTCTAATACTGTTGGAAAATCATGGAACCTTCTCCCCAGTGAACTTTCCTCACTTCTCTCTTTATCACTTTTCAAAACCAAACTGAAACTTTTCCTCAAAACACACTGGTTGTGCCCCTGTACTGAACCTGACTGTTCAACTAGCCCTGCTAGTAAGTTCAGCCTACCCTCCTCTTCTTATAATCTACCCCCTTTTCTTAAGTACAACTAACCTTCTACTTCTAGATACTACTACTTACATCTTCTTGAATTTTATTAATGTAAATACCATTTGTACTTAGAAAGTGCACATAATTAGCTGCCTTCTCTTCTCTATACTATCTATTAAAACTGCATTTGAATGGTACTACTTATACCTGCATTTTTTGCTATATATTATCAACTTCTAACCTCTTGGATTAGTCTCACTTATATAACAGCATTGTACCTTGTTAACATCAATTTTGTATACATAATTTTGTTATTTTGTTATTGTTCTCATTGGAGCTTATCTCCCCGGGCCTCTACTGAAAATGTACATGTATCCAGTTAGACTAGCCCGGTCAACAAATGTAAAATAAAATAAAATAAATAAAATACATTTTTATTTAGTTTCTTGACTATCTGGGCTATATGTAGGTTGAATTTCATAGAGTTGTCAATAACAACACCCAGAAGTTTAGCCTGGGAAACATGAGAGATGGTGGTATTGTTTGTAGCTGTGATCTTAAACAGAGAGAGGGGATCTGTAGCTCTTGTGGTTTGGAACATCATTACTGTGGTCTTGTTGGGATTTAGAATAAGTTTAACTTCAGAAAACCACGTGTCAGCTGCAGAAAAGGACTGTTGTGTTAGTTGTTGTGACTGTTGGAGTGATGATGCAGTGTATATTTAATGTAGAATCATCTGCATATTGGACTACGGAGGCATGCCAGGTAGCAGTGTGTAAATTGTTAGTGAAAAGTGTGAAAAAGAGGGGACCTAGAATGGATCCTTGCGGTGCACCTAGAATAACAGGCAGTAGAGGAGATGTACTTTGTTGCTATTTTGCAACTTGCTGGCTCCCTGCTAAGTAGTCTTTGAACAACCAAGTAATTGTGGATTGAAGAAGGTTTACTTCTAATAGTACTTGTATACATTTGTTATGAGAGATGGTATTGAATGCTTTTGATCTAGAAAGCTGGAGGATACTATTTTACCATGGTTCCAATGCTGATCAATATGTTTGTGAAACTCATTAGGATGGAAGTAGTAATATGGTATGGCCGATGTCTATATTGGGTTTTGGATAGCAGGTTGTCATCAAGGAGATACTGCGTAATTTGCGAGTGGATGCATCTTTCTAGAACTTTAGACAGGGGTGACAGTATATTGATTGGCCTGTAATTGGACAGTTCTACTGATTTCCCCCCTTTCTGTAGCAGAATGATGTGTGGAATTTTCCAGATTGCTGGTACTCGGAGATGGATCGGTTTATTAAGATGGATACTGGATAGAAGATGGCATCCACAGCCAGATTGAGATATTCATCTGGTAGGTTATCAGCTGCTAGGGTTGTTGGTTTGAGTTTTTTCAGAAGTTTTTTTTTTTTGTTTTTTGTGTATTGTCTGTCTATACAAGTTGGAAATCAAAGGTGCTGTTATCTGGGCTTGCTGTGGGAAACATTTGCTATTTGTGACGGCTAGTATGGACTCTGTGAAATATATATTAAACTGCATAGCTATAAAGCCTGAGTTTTTAGTGGTTATAGGAGTTGGGGTACCGGTGTTTCCAGGTTGTAAGATTTTAATAGCGAACCAAAACTTCTGAGAGTTGTTTTGATGTTTAGTTTTAATGTATTGGTAATGATTAGTCTTGTCTTGTTTGATTTATTTTTTAGATTTATTTCTGTGTTCTTGATATGCCTGTTTAATCACTTGTTTTGCCTTTTTGCCACAGATTCTAAGTTTTATCTCTCTCTTTTAATGGTGATGTGATTTATTTTGTTAACCATGGAGCATAGTTGGCTTTTATTCTTATTGTTCTTGGGGGAAACTAGTCTATTCAGAATGTTCAGGAAAGTTAAGTTTAAGTATTCTATAGCTTCCTCTAGGGGAGATGTTTCAGCAGTACCCAATTACAGAGTTTAAGGGTGGATATACAATTCTGAGTGTTAAAGTTTTTTTTCCCTAATTTTGTGATAGCTGGTGGATTTTGCTGGATTTATTTGCTGCCTAAGTAAAAAAGTTGGAAGATAATTGCATAGACTATCTGGAAGACAACTATCATGTAAAGACAGAGGATGTTTATTTGTTAATATCCAATAAAGGATGGATTGCCTATTTAATATTTTATCAGTTCTAGTGGGGGCTTGTATGATTTGGGTGAAGCCATGGAGGTTTATGTGATTTTAAGGGTTTTAAGAGTTACAAGTATTCCAATCTATGATGAAGTCCCCCATAATAATTATTTCCTGGGGAGGAGAATTTGAGGACCAGTAGAGGATGTGATCTAGGGTGGAGATGTTGTTACCTGGAGGTATATAGATTCCAACTATGTTTTAAGTATTTTTTGGAGTTGATCTAACTTTTTTAAAGATTACTTCTGTGTTATTGAAGTCAGGAGTATTTTGTTGTAGGATCTCAAGAGTAAGGTTACTTTTAAACAGAATGGCTGTTCTCCCTCCTTTTGTGCCCTCTCTATATACACTATACATACTGTAATCTGGAGGCAGAATTTCATTATCATTATTTATTATTTTTTAACCAGTTTTCAGTAATCAGAGCGATGTCAGGAAAGTACTAAGTGAGAATGGTGTGAAATTGGGTTTTGTTAATGATACTTCTAATATTTAAATTTAATAATAGGAGGACAGATCCTTTTTGAGAGAGGTCTAGTAAACTATGGCTGCCATATTGGGGTGTTTGTTGAAATGGGTTGGTGTTGGGGCCAGCATTTGAATGGATATCTCCACTAAGGGTTAGATATGAGGTGATGTCTGATATGGTCTTGAAGAGTTTTACTATGATTGTGTTATATTTCAGTGAGACATTGGGAGTATTTTGTTGTGGTATTATAGTATAGATAATCTGATCAGTATAAGTAATTCTGTAGATTGAGGGTGATATTTTAATATTTAAAGGTTTTATCTGTGGTGGATAGGGAAATTGCATATTATAGGGGGTTGCTGACCCATTGAGACTAATGTGATATGAGGTGAGGTTTGCTGCTATTGTTAAAAGTATTATTGCAGTAACATGGATGGGTATCATGTTGAGTTATTTGAATGTTAGTGAAATTAATGATATTTTGTAACTGTGTTGCTGTATTGTAATAGTTGTGAGAGTTATATTAGTTGTACGTATTGCTATGTTGTTAAGGGGGCAGACTAGTACTATGTAAAAGTGATGTAATTTAGTCTGTTAGTTGAGTTGGGAAATAGGGCTTGTGGGTGTGGCTAGTTTAAAATAATTATAGGCATAGCAGGGTGGGTGGGAAATGGGGGTAGGGTAGGGGAGTGAAGTGTGCGTGAGATGAAATTTTCTGTGTGCTACTTGTATTTACGGCTAAATGTAAGTTTATTAGGAAAACCTGTTTGAGCTGCTGACCAAGGCAGTGTACTCACTTTGTATAGTGTAAGTCTTTTAGAGATTTCTCTAGTTTAGTTAAAATAAAAATCCCGTAACAGCTGACCTACACTAGTTTTGTGTAGTTCTACTTCTTGCCTGAGTAACTGTGATGTCCTGGATGCTTGTTTGGAATATATGGCTGCATTTAATGTGTTTCAGGGTAGCTTAAGTGATTCAGAGGTAACTGAAATAAAAATGTTAAAACCAATAACAGTATTAGAGAGATACCAGGAGAAAGGTTATTTCCAGTGTTTACAGCACACATTATGCAGTTTTTACCTATATTCTATATTCACATTCCTTTAAAGAAGCAAAAGGTACAGCCTTAGAGCTATGCAGTTCCTAATCTTTGCTATGTTGAATCAGACAGTTTAATCCTTAAAGAGGCAGGTATCTTTTTTATGCTCAATGCAGTTTAAAATCCTGTCTTTTTTTACAAAACAAGTAAAGTTTGTGCAGCTTAAAATCTTTCTAAAGTAAGTACCACAATGCAAGCATTACATATCACTGGTAAGCAGATAATGGGACTAAGTCCTCAGAAATTGGATATCAGTATCTTTTTAATTTCAAAGCAGTTTGCAATAAGTATTATTTTTAAGAACAAACATATCAGTGCAGCTTACACTCTAACTATATTACATCCCACAGTGCTAACATTTCAGAACACAAGGAAGCAATAGTGCAACTATGACCATGGTAATTGGGTGTCAGAATCTTTTTTACTGTCAAAGCAGTTTAAAATCAGTATTGTTTAAAAGGGAAACATCTACGTAGCTTAAACTCTACTACACTCAGTCCCTTAATGCAGCCATTGCAAAATACCAGTGGACAACCAAACAGTGCAGCTATGTCTACAGTAATTTATTAACTTATTCCTATTTTAATATCTGAAGAAACAGGGTTCATTTCCCCTTAATTGTCTTCAAAAATCTGGTATTTTGTAATTAGAAAGCCAGAATATTTATTAAAAGTTACCTGCTAGTGAAGCACACACACCGTGGGTCCAGACAACACTTTTCGGTTAAAGGAGCATGCTCAGTGCAGTACAAGGGTGAATCCGCAAAACCCATGTCAAGCTTTATTGTTAACTTTCACAGTTGTGGTGCCAACCATGAGTCTAAAAGAGAATAGTGCTTAGCATTTGGTCAGCAATGCCATAAATGGAGAAGTGGAACCATTTTCAAAAATTTTGTAAATCAATTAAGCCTGACACTGTTACAAAGAAGGGTCATTTGAAAAAGCAAATTGATCAAGTTGAACTGCAACAGTCTACTTTCTAAGTAGATGGTGTGTCAGTAATTGGTAAAAAGATTGATGCAGTAGATTTATTGGCAAAGAATGAAGTATTTTGTACTATCCAAATCAATGATAAATCCACTGAGCTCAAAGTAGACACAGGTTCAAAGTGTAATGCTATGTCTGCAGGAACTTTTGCTAGTGAGAGCTGGTGAACAGCTAAATGTGACCAAGTGTGCAAAACTTGTTGCTTATGAAGGTGAAAAAATTCAAACCGAAGGCTCAGTAGTGCTTTCATGTTATGTGGACAAGAACTGTTATAGCTTATTATTCTGTGTAGTTCGAAGACCTGTGCAGTCATTATTGGGTCTCAGAGACAGTTTGAGAATGAATCTGCTTTCTTTTACTGAAGAAGTTCAAATAAGAACGTCCCATTTTCAGCTTCACTAACACAATTTCTTCAGAGTATGCTGATGTTTTTGATGACAGCTTGGGCAAGTTTCCTGTTGTGTATTCTATGAAGTTAGACCCAGAGTTCAGTCCAGTGGTCATACCAGCAAGAAAAGTTCTGATAGCTGTGCAGCATAAAGTCAGAGCTCAGTTGGACAAAATGCTGCAGTAAGGTGTAATTTATCCAGATGCAGAACCTACTGAATGGGTGTTGTCCATGGTAGCATCTCACAAAAAAGGCTCAGACGAATTCAGAATATGCATTAACCCAAGAGATTTGAAGAAAGCCTTAAAAAAAACTCATCATCCCATGCATGCAGTCAAAGAAGTCACAGGTCTAATACTGAAAGCTACTGTTTTTTCTGTTTTAGATGTAAAAAGTTCATTTTGGCAAGTGATGCTTGATCGCAAATCTTCATTACTGACTATATTCAGTACCCCATTTAGAAGGTACAGATTTCTTAGGATGCCATTTGGAATAAATTCTGAAAGTGAAGTCTTTCAGTGTGCAATGGAGCAAATTTTTTCAGGTTATCCTTGTGCCATAATAGGCAATGGTGAAGCAGGGCATGAAAGAAATCTTAAGAGTTCTAGATAGAGCACTTGAAGTGAACTTAAAGCTCAGTTCTCTACAGTGCAAATTCAGACTACCAGAAGTTACATATGTAGGTCATTTATTTACTAGCATTGGCTTGAGACCAGACCCGTCCAAGCAAGAAGCCATTCTTGAGATGTCAGCACCAGATAGTGTTCAATCTCTACAAAGCTTTCTTGCTATGGCCAACTATTTAGACAAGTTTATACCAGATTTCAGTGAGTTGACAGCCCATTGAGAGAGCTAGCATGTAAGAATGTTACATACTCATGGTTAGAACATCACCACAAAGCATTTAAAGACCTTAAGCAGAAAATTGCTACTCCACCCACATTATGATACTATGACGTCAGAAAACCAGTAAGTCTTTCCTGCGATGCTTCAAAATGTGGTCTTGGCACAGTTATTCTTCAAGAGGGCAGACCAGTAGCCTATGACTCTAGAACACATACCCAAACTGAAATGCATTCCAAGTTTCATGATTATATCTATGGTTGAGATATTCATATTTAAACTGATCATCAACATCTTTTTACTATTTTTAAGAATCCAGTGCTTTCAGCTCCAGCAAGATTGCAAAGAATGATGCTCAAATTGCAAAAGTACAACTAGAAATGATCTGTACAAAAGACAAACTTCTTTATCTGGCTAATACCTTATCCAGATTGGCCAGAACAGGTTGATGCTGAAAAGTTTGACTTTGATGTTATTTTATTGTGTGTAATTTTTCTACCACAAGACTTGATGAGCTAAGAGATCATGCAAAGATTGATCCAATTTTGCAAGAGGTCATCCAGTAAATCGCAGACATCCACTTCCTGTATCAGAACTGTTATTGCAGCATTTTGTTCCTGTGATATAGACTCTAAATCCCAGAGTGATTCAGACAATGTTCCTGTTCCAGAACGTGTCTTGATTCCCACTAACATTTCTGATAGTGTTCATAACATCCCTAAGCTTGAACATTCAGCAGAGATAATCCCAGTTGCTAAACCCAATTCTAATTTATATGTCACATGATTTTGGTTGTATTTCCAGACCCAGTGTAAGATGCACAGCAACTTGGACATAGTTGTATATATGTATCTAGTTTTGTATAACTGCATGATGGAAAATTGCTTTTTATCTAGAGCATATCAGTCAGTATTGTCAATGTCATTTCTCAAAGAGGGAGGATGTAGAATAACATGTGTGTTGTACCTTTGAGAAGCTTATCTAAGATCTGAATGTGCATATTAATAAAAGGCATGTGCTAGCTTCAGTGTGATTTTGTGTGTACAACCAGAGTGTGAGCATCTGTGCATGGGACAACTAGTTTCTATAAATGTTTGTGTTTGTATATAATAAAGCTGCTTGAACAGAACCCACAATGTTCGTCTACTTCATCCTGACTAGACGGTCGACACTAATAATTCAAAAAAGAGCTAACTTTGGCTAGTCTAGATATCAGTAGTGCATTTATTGTTAGTACTGGAAGAATGTAATTTTTCAAACAGTTTCTTACAATTAATCAAACTTCTGTATGAAAACTCTTTTGCATACATTAAGAGAGGCTCATATACTTCTCAATCAATTATGATCACTAAAGGTACTAAACAAGGATGTTCTTCATCTCACATTGCTGCAGTCCTTACACTTGGGTAGTCCGCTGTCCTCGGTCGGCCCGAATATCAAAGTATAAGGCTGACGCCGGTCAAGGCGCATTTGACTGACATCAGGACGTCAGGGTACAAATGCGCATGACCGACGTCATATCCTCAGTCTTTTTTGCCGCATGGTCCGATGCAGAAGCAGCATTGCAAGTGCCGGTTGGCGTTCTGAAATTTTTCGATTCCGGAGTTTCAGACCGAGTCAAAGTTGGCTAAGTACCCCGTTGGGGAATATTTTAGTTTTTTCTTGCCTCAGTGGTTTACCGGATGTCAGAAAAAGTGAATAATTGCATTTCTTGTGGGAAACAGATACCGCATAGAGACTATCATACTTTGTGTATTCCTTGTTTAGGGCCTGAGCACGACGTTGTTGGGTGTCGCTCTTGTGCTAGATTCAATAAACGCACTATAAAGAGAAGGTTGGATTGTGCCAGCTTAGTCTTTGGGAAGCGGTGCAATTATAAAATGCCGTCGGATGCTCCGATGCCCGCTTCTTCGAAGAAGCGCAAGGACAAAGCAATTAAGCCTAGGCTAGAAGAACCGTCTGTACCGGACGCCGGTTCTTTAGAGGTGTCGGTGGAGCCGGTGGTTCCACCGGAGGTTTCTTTGGGTTCCCAGGGAGAGACTTTGTTATTGCAGGATGTGGCCTCTCAGGAGGCAGGTCAGGCTGAAGGGGCTTCTCAGGTTACTATACTCCCCTCCCTTCCTAGGGTGGTTAGGCCCTCTCCTTCTGTTTCCAAGGCTTCTCCCAGAGGCAGGCCAGGTTTAGCTTCAGTTGGTGTCACCCCTAGTTCTTCAGGAACTGTGCCCAAGAAGCATATGCTTAAAATGGCAGAAGATTTGATTACTTTGATTAGGGGTTCTTTGCCCCTCCTGATAAGAGGCCTAGGGTGGAGCCTGAGCTTGGGAGTTTTGAGCAGGCTTCGGATGTTTCAGAGTCTTGGCTGAAGACTTGCAGGAGTATTCTCCTTATTCTGATTCTGATGTGGATGATTCTACTCCTTCTGCTTCTCCTCCTGAGGATTTTTCTTTTCAGAAACTCTTCATTCCATGAGGGAGCATTTTAAGTGGGAAGGTCAGGACTTCTCTGATTCCAGGAAAAGGCTTAGGGAATTTTGTTTTACCCCAGCATAGGCCTTTGGCTATACCTCCTGTTTTGGATGTGGTGGAAGATGTTTTACAGAGGCTTCTCTTAATCCTGATTCTTTGCCTCCTGCTCCTGTTAAACCGGATAGGTATTACAGGGTGCCTGAAGCTCATAAGTATCTTTTTAAGAGTCCTAGGGCAGACCCAGAAACTGTTAGTCAGGGGCCTAAAGGTGTTAAGGCTTCTGTTGTCAAGAATCCGGTTCCTTCAGATTAAGAGGCCAGGGCTTTGGATAGATGGGGAAAGAAAGTTTATACTTCTTCCACTCTAGCTATGAGGGCTTTGAATTGCCAGTTTCACATGTTGAAATACCAAAACTATCTCCTTTCACAATTGAAGTCTAAGGTTGATGCTCTGGCGGAAGGTATTGATTGTAAAGAGTTGCAAGATTTAGTACATGTTTCTGAACAGGTGGGTAAGCATTCTTTGCAATGTGGTTTTGATGCTGTACAGGCCTCGGCTAGGGTGGCTGCCACTGGGTCAGTTCTTCGCAGGCACGCCTGGCTGAGAGATCAGAATTTATCTGACCATGTTAAAACAAGGATTTTAGATGCTCCTTTACAATCTGATGTGTTGTTTGGTTCTCCTGTTGAGACAGTTTTAAAGAAAATGGAAGACAAGGCTAAGTCTATGCAGACTGTTAAAGATTTTTTGCAGGTTCAGCCTCCAAAGTTTAGTAGAAATTGGCCTACTAAGGGGTGGACGTATCCTTCTTATGATTCCCAGTCTAGGGGTAGATCTAGACGTGGTAGGGGCAGAGCTCAGGGCTCTTTCAGGCCTAGAACAGGGAGTTCTCCTGCACAGTCTTCGGTGAGGGCAGGGGTCAGTCCTTTCGTAAACAGACCCAATGACCTACCTTTTCAGCTGCCAGAGCCTTCTCGTCTGGCAGCACCTTTGGGAGGAAGGTTGGCACTTTTCAAAGAAAATTGGAGTTTAATTACCCAAGACAGATGGGTATTGGATATCATACACCACGGTTACAGGTTTTATTTCCATACCTTGCCTCCTTTCAAAGGCATGCCAGACGTTCCTCCTCCACAAAGAATAGAGGCTCACAAGCAAATTTCTCTGTTACTCCAAATAGGGGCCATTCAGCCGGTCCCTATGCCAGAAGTGGGCCTAGGATTTTATTCTCGCCTGTTCCTAGTACCAAAGAAAGGGAACACGTGGAGACCAATTTTGGACTTATCTATCCTCAACACTTATCTGGACATTCCCAAATTCAAAATGTTGACGTTGCAGCAGCTTTTACCTCTGCTGGGCAAAGATCATTGGATGGTAACTTTGGATCTCAAGGAGGCTTATCTTCATGTTCCTATCAGACTGAGTTGCAGGAAGTATCTGTGTTTTCAAGCTGGGACTTCTCATTATCAGTTCTCTGCATTGCCCTTTGGCTTATCTACTGCGCCCAGGGTGTTCACGAAAGTTCTGGCTCCAGTGATAGCTTTCCTCAGGTTAAAAGGAATACAGATCTATCCTTATTTGGACGATTGCCTGATTCTGGCTCAAGGAAGGGACGAGCTTCTTCATCATTTGGATTATGTGATAGCAGTGCTAAGATGCCTGGGGTATTCTGTGAACGAAATAAAGTCCAGTCTAGTACCCTCTCAGGACATGTGCTTTCTGGGTGTGAGACTGAATACAGCATCCCAGATGGCCTTTTTGACCCCGGACAAACAAAAGAATCTTTCCCTTTACTTTCATCAGTTGTCTCATCAGTCCAGGCTGACTGCAAGGTCAGTCCTTCAAGCCTTGGGGTTCATGGCATCTTGTATTCTGGTGCTTCCCAATGCCAAACTGCATATGAGGAAGCTACAATGGTATCTCAAAAATGTATGGACACAGCACTGCCAGGATTTGGACACTGTCATTCAAATAATACCTTGCATTCAAAAGGAATTTTTGTGGTGGGCTCAGGAATGTCACCTAAACAAGGGACTCTCTGTGACCCGGCCAGAGGCGAGTCAGATTCTAACGACAGATGCCTCAGACAAAGCTTGGGGAGCTCAGCTGAATGGAAAGTGGATACAAGACAAGTGGCCTGCCAGACTACAACATCTACATATCAACTTGAAAGAGATGTTAGCAGTCCAGTTTGCATTAATAGCTTTCAAGGATTTACTTCTTCCAGGGCAGGTGTTGATTCTAACAGACAACACAACTGTCATGTGGTACATCAACAAGCAAGGCGGAACACATTCTTATCCCCTATGCAGGCAAGCAATGATTTTGTGGGAGACTGCTCTCAGTTTACAGCTAAATCTTCAGGCAAGGTTTCTGCCGGGAGCACAGAACTCCTTAGCAGATGTGTTGAGCAGACAAATTATGGATCCCCACGAGTGGAAATTGGATCCTCATGTATTTCAGAAATTGACAGTGTCATGGGGAACTCCAGACATAGATCTGTTCACTTCTCCACTAAACCACCAGCTGCCAAAGTTTTGCACAAAAAGGTTTCATCCCACAGCTTGGAAAGTGGATGCTCTTTCTTTCAATTGGAGCAATCTTCATGTGTATGCCTTTCCGCCTCTGCCTCTCCTCCCAAAGGTACTACTAAAGGCCAGACAAGACAAGCCAAGGATGATTTTGATAGCTCCAGATTGGCCTCGACAGCATTGGTACCCATTACTGAGAAGCCTGGTGGGGAAACCTCCATGGCCTTTGCCTTCGATTCCACACCTGTTGTCTCAGGAGGACAGTCATTTGCTCAATGTCAAGCTTCACTCTCTGCACCTAACAGCCTGGCATATTCTGTCTTGAACCATAGTGGGCCTCCACTTCCACAGCAAGTTTTGAATGTTATTTTGGAAGCTAGAAGACCTAGTACAAGGAAAGTGTACGCAGATAAATGGAAGAGATTTTTATTTTGGAGTGCAGCAAAGGATTTTGATGTTTCTGAGCCTAATTTGAGTGTGGCTCTTCAATATCTTACTGAGTTACTGGACAAAGGTTTGTCCTTCTCTTCTATTAAGGTTCATGCTGCAGCAATTTCGGCTCACTATGATTGTGACCCACCATTGTTTTCTCATCCTTTGTTCAAGCAATTTCTTAGAGGGGCAAAGAATATAAGACCCCCACGAAGAGCTCCTACTCCTGCTTGGGATCTCAGTTTTGTGTTGGAGAAACTCACTCTACAACCTTTTGAGCCTGCAGCTACTGCTGAATTGAAATATTTATCATGGAAGACTGCTTTTTTGTTGGCTATTACCTCTGCAAGAAGGGTTTCTGAGTTGCAGGCCCTTATGGCGGTTGAGCCTTTCTTAATTTTCCATAAGGATAGGGTATCTTTACGTACTAATCCTTCCTTTATGCCTAAAGTGGTTTCTAGTGTGGCTTTAAACCAAACTATTCATTTGCAAACTTTTTATGCAAACCCCCAAAATAAAGGGGAAAAGATTTTGCACACTTTAGATGTACACAGGCAGTTGCGGTATTATTTGGACAGAACTAAAGGGTTCAGGCAGTCTCAGCAGTTATTTGTTTCTTTTGCTTTGAGTTCTCAGGGCAAGCCTGTGTCAAAACAAACTATTTCTAAGTGGATTGGGTTTTGCATTGCTTTCTGTTATTCCCATCATGGCAAGGAAATTCCAGCTGGGATTAGGCCTCATTCCACTAGGGCTACTGCCACTTTGACAGCTTTTTTGAGGGGGGGTGGCAACTAAGGATATTTTGGAGGCAGCTACTTGGAGTTCAGTGCATACTTTCTCTAGGCATTATCACCTGCCACTTTACTCTAAATCCAGGGCTGGTTTTGCTACTGCTGTTTTGCAGGGCATTTTGGCAGCTCCTGCTTCCTTATAGTTTGGCCATCCTCCCTTACCTCTGCTTTGGGATTCTACCCAAGTGTAAGGACTGCAGCAATGTGAGATGAAGAACATAGTACAATTTTGTACCTACCATAAATGTAGATGTTCGAAGATCCACATTGCTGCAGTCCAATTTACCCTCCCTCCTTCCCTCTGTAGTTAGAGGCGGTTGTGTGGGTTGGGTTGTAAATAGGGTGTATATTGTATATATTGTACATATTTTTAGTGCTAGGATGGTTGGTTGTTGGTTTGCTGTCTTTTGGTTTTGGCCTTTATTTCTAGGGTCTTCTGACATCTGGGGCAAGAAAAGACTGAGGATATGACGTCGGTCATGCGCATTTGTACCCTGACGTCCTGATGTCAGTCAAATGCGCCTTGACCGACGTCAGCCTTATACTTTGATATTCGGGCCGACCGAGGACAGCGGACTACCCAAGTGTAAGGACTGCAGCAATGTGGATCTTCGAACATCTACATTTATGGTAGGTACAAAACTGTACTTTTCCCCTTGTCCCCATTGCTTTTTTCTTTAGTTATAGAACCTTTTGCAGGCACAGTGATGCAGCGGTTAGCATTGTTGCCGCACAGCAAGAGGTTCTCCACTTCGGTTCTTGTCTGGGGTGCCTTCTGTGTGGAGTCTGCAGGTACGTCCTACATTTGCGGTGGTTTCCTCCGGGTACTCCAGTTTCCTCCCACATTCCAAAGATATGCATCTGGAGCATTCCTCCTCAGCTCTCCAGTGAAAATAGGCTCTGTCCTAGTCAGACTTTCCTGGTCAACAATGTTAAAATAAATAAGATCTCATAAAAACATTAAAGGCATACTAATAAATAATGATTTAATCTCCAAAACACAATTATTTGCAGATGACATCCCATTAACTTTGACTGATTGCAATTCTTCTCTTATCACAGTATTCCAAGCAATAGAAATATTCCAGAAGAAATCTAGACTCAATTTTAATGAGAATAAGACTAAAATACTACATGTTCATTACAATATTAATAAAATAGATAAGAAATGACATAAATACATTGTGAGAGATGGTAAAATCACTTACTTACTTGGAGATAACTTTATCTGATAATATCAAAGATATAACAACCCTTAATTATAACAATAACTTAAATTCCATAAAACAAACTCTTAATAAATTGAATATTTTTTTTCACTATGGAGAGAAACTCTCCTCAATTAAAATGATTATCTTTCTTAAAATTCTATATATAATATGATCTTTATTCCTCCCACTCCCAAAAAATATAAAAGGGTATAATTCTTTATTTCTGAGATTTCTGTGGTTTCGTAATAAACCTAGATCAGCTTTAAATCATCACATTAGAAACTGGACATTGGAAGGTATTGATCTTCCAGATTTGGAATTATATTTTTTATCCTCCATTGTTAATACAATTAGTTGTTAAATAACAGTTGTAATGCCAAATGGAAAGGTATTCATGGAGATATTTGGGGTAAATCCAATAATTTAACAAAATCATACTAAAATAGCTACTAATAAATTTCATTAGTTAGTAAAAGACTATTTTACAGAAACTAAAAACAAACCAGTTAACACTTATTATATTAAAACGATAATAACCTCCTTTAAAATTTTAATTTTCAGGAACTGTGAATATAAAGCATGGATTTTCTTTGTCTTTCCAATTGCCTATACTCAAAATAGTATTAATACTTTAACAATAATTTAACAATGACAACTACACTGAAAGATAAAAACCTGTTATGCTGGTATCAATTACTAGACAATGGGAAGCTACAAAATGTTGACCATATTATTATTAAGTTTAAGTTAAGCAAAGATATGTGGCTGGAAATTCAAAAACTGTAGACAATTAGTTGAATATAAGATTAATCTAATGCAGCCACAATATAATAGTTAGACATTCTTTCCCCACATTCATTGATTTACTCATTATTTTAATGCACCACAATTTAATTGGAAAGAGCTTCTTTGTAATGTATATAAGGTACTTAAGAAAACAACTGTATGTTACAGAGAAACCTATTGGGACTATTATAAACTTGTTAGTCATCATTCCTCAAGTGAAGAAAAACTAATATTCCAATCTTCAAAAACTAATTGATCACAAATGTGGAGGAATTTTCTTGGAAGTTCTTACATAGAACCTTTATCACACCACATAAAGTTGAATTGATGTATTAATAAAGGGTGCTGGAGATGTAAACTTAATGTTAAAGCTGACTGGCAGCATATGTTTTACAATTGTATAACACGTAAAACATATTGGGGTAATATGAATTCTCTTTTACAGTCTGTTTTTAATGATAAATTTATGTTGACCAAATCTCTTATTTTATTTAATACACCTGTTCCACCTTGTGTCATGAAAATAAAATACCCCCTTTTATGGAATATCTTAACATTAGCAAGAAAAATCACCACCAAGAACTAGATGAATCAAATAATTCCTATTATGAAGGAATTTGTACACTTAGCAACTGAAGTCTGTCATCTTGAACTTATCACAATCAAGACAAGAACATCTAGAGTCACCTCTTCATATAATATATGGTTGAAATTCAAAGAACTGCTGGATGAACAGCCTTTAATAATTTAATTATTGTTAGTTAACAGCTATACTCTTATCACATTTCTTTTTCTGTTTAAAAAGCTTTGTTTTATAGTAGACACCATTGTAAATAGTTATTTTAGTTGTATATTGGTTTTATAATATTTCGTATATGATATATTAAAATTGAGAAAAAAAGGATGCACGATATAGGTCACCTTGGAGCAGCCAATAGGTTACTGAGTATGAGGAGAGTTATATTAATCTTTTAGGCTATTTAATAGATTTATCACACTGACAACTAGCCTGACTAGAATTTCACACCTTCTAATACCTTCAGATTTCCTTTTGGGACAGGTTTTGCCTGAGCTAAGTTCGTAAGAGTGCAGTGTTGTAAACTGTCTTCAAATAAGTGTATATCTCAATAACTGCAAAAGTTGCAAAAAAAAATTAAAATACAAATGTTCTTCAGCACACACAATTTTCACAATGGTGATTTTAGTATGTCAGTGAGACAAAAGTGATTTTATATTTAACATGTAATTAAATAATATGTATTATCATTATAATTATGCAAACACGTATTAATTTTTCCCTAACTATAGGCAAATAGACCCCAACTATCAGTGCAAATTTTTTTTCATACAGATGTTATCCTTAAGTTGCTGCAAATGTGTTTTGTAAACATTACTCCATTTTCAAGATATTTGTATAATTATGATTTTTATGTGTATTTGCGTATTTAATAGACAAATAAGTGTAATTATCTGCAAAGAAGTGATAATTAAGACACTGACTATCAGTACAAAGTTTTTCCAGGATTATATGCACTTTCATTTGATTCTGTGGAGTACCATATAAACAGTTTCTGTTTCAAGTATTATTATGAGAAAGTTGCTGACTGTTAACCTGCTTATTAGGTGTTTGAGATATGGATACCAAGAAATTCACTTTGAGAGTGAAGCTTGAATGGTAAATCTTGGCATCCATGTCAAGAATACATAATTAAGGATTTTGATGGGAAACCCAGTCATAATTCTTTGTAGTGCATGGAGCGTTATCTTTTCCTTGTACTACTGGTTACAGAAAAAAGCGCTAAATATTTTTCTGGCTTTCAAAACCATAAAGCAGTTATCAAGTGCTTTCAGAAAGACATCGTAACTCAGTCTCTTATGTTTACACTCACCTTCCATGCCTCTCAACTGTCCTGATTGTTGCCTCATATGTTTGGTCTTTTCCTCATAACATTTGTGGTTTTCCGACAAAGCAATGAGGACTGAAGTCACTAAGTAATGACATACATTTGTGTTTCAGACCTCATCTCCAGAAAATCCATGCTAATGCAAAAGCTGTTATTCTAACAACTTTCTAGGTTTATAAGAGGTCGTTAGGAACACATTGCCACCACAGACAGCAGAGAGAAAGAAACTTTCTCTGTTGCTTGCTGGTCATTACTGGTAGATTTTACTGCCCTGAGTGTAAGACCTGACCTTAACAAGTTAAGCAGGGGGTGCTTAACAATGGGTCTCGTGCTATAGTAGCATTTAACCAAAATTTATTTTTCTGGATATCAGAGCATAATCACAGTGCTCCATGCACTACAAAATTATTAATGTGTGGCATATATTCATAACATTTCCAAATATTAACTCACATTTTCTTTGGTACTGAACACCCATTTGTTCGAGGAGCCATACCTGACCTGTATAGTAACTGAGATGTGAAGTGCTTGTGATGCCCACGTCCTGGCCCAGCAATGAAGAAGCCTCAGTCCTCACCACTAACACCAGAAAGGGAGTCTCATATGAGAGGAAAGGATAACAAATGCGCACAGTAAAGTGCAATTTCCCTTAAGTGCACACAGAGATCACAGTCAGTCTGGGGCTGGTTGTCCCTTTGCTCTCCAGGTCCCCAATAAGACTTCCCACTGGCACAGCTATAGGGTCCAGATCCCAGCCTAGCTGGCAAGCTAACCTCTAGTACCCTCTCTGTCCAACCATCGCTTCGTGTCCCTGTCCAAGTAGCTGACACACACACACACACACACACACACACACACACACACACACACACACACACACACACACACACACACACACACACACACACACACACACACACACACACACTTTGAGATAAGTATTTATACAACTTCACAGACACTCCTGGGAAAAGCTGACACATATTCTCCAGCTGTGCCCCTGTACACAGACTATATGGTAGTAATCACTGCCACCACCAGCTAATAATTATCAGCTACCCAAAGGCCTTTAAAAGGATGCCCAATTATTACCGTGCAATATTATTATCCAATAGTAGTGCAACATAAACAATCTTAAGGCTTTGGAAGGGCTTATTACAGGATCACTTATAAGCATGTAATGCACTCTAGAGCTTAACTTAACTGTGCATAAACCAGCCACAGGTAAAAGGTTTTAAAATATGTAATAATAAATACTAAAAACACAAGACAATACTAGTACACCACAGTGTTATTCAAGAGTTCAGAGATCACACAGAAACTTAAAATAATTCCGTAGTACACTTCTGACATAACAGAAAAACACTTAGTCTAATCTTTATATTCCTAGCTATTTCTACAAGGAAACATGCTTCTAAGATAACTTACTTACATAGAGCAAGGCAGTGCTGAGTTGAATATTGAATAGTCCAAGATCAAAATGCTTAATAATTTTTGGTTCTCACTGTTTAAATTGAAACTGTAGTTCTGCTAAAACATTACATCATTTGTTTACACTTTCCTAGTTCCCAGGCCACACCGAAACTACATTTACATTCTTTTACCACACTTAGAGCAATAAAGGACATTCCATATGTAAATTCTAGTTATTAACATTAGCCTTAAAACAATGGCAGGATGCTTACTCCAGACTTGACTCCAAATTCCAACTTCAAAGGACATACAAAACATAATTTTAATTTCAAAGAACATTTGAAATGCTTGGCTTAGTTTTCCTTACAGCAGATGACAATGTTGCTACAATCTTGAAGTTCACATTTTACAGTATTTTCTTTCATTTAAGAAACAAGCCTGTATTTTATATTTATATTTACAAATGCCAGAATTATGTATCAAAGTCTGTTTGACTACGCTGGCAGCCTTCACCCCTTCTCTACCAGTCTTCACAGTGCTGTTTCCCCAGTGCGTCCAGGTGGACAGTGACCAAGATCTATCCATCCATCCACACCCCCCCTTTTCCCAGTTTTTGTACATGAGGCTAGGGTGTCACTTCAGCAGTGACCATCATCTAGAGCCTATGTTTATATCACCAGGTGGCTATTCCTGCTGCCCGAGATGTTTACTAAAATGTATTTATTGATATATGCATATTTTATTACAAAACAGGTATGATTATCTATAAATTGATAGCAAGCAGGGAGCAGGTATCAGTGACAACTTTTGCAGCATTATGTAAACTTTCATTTAACACCATCATATATACTGTATATGGGTCAAGTTACTTACAAAAAATATTAATATGGACACATATTCATACTGTTCCATAAAAAGCCATGTTCTCATCTGACTACTGTATTTGGATCAGCATGTATTCCTGGCCTGTGTGCTGATCTGTCCTGTGAAGTGCTATTTCAACATGCTGCTATGTAGACACTGTCTAAAATATTTTGCATAAACTATACTGATATACATAATTATCATATGCATTGCTAAACAAGTATAAGTGTCTGCATAGTGCTGGTAGACATCAGGAAGCAGTGAGAAATTTTCCAGCATTATGTATGCTTTTATTTAATGCTATGAAGTACCACATAAAAGCTCCTTGTAGAGCAGAGTAGCAAAAAATAAAGTTGTATCATCACACATATTCATAATTCTGAATGAAAACAAATTACACTTATTGACCTTCTAATCTTTGTCTTGAGACATTCCAAAAATGTTCTGACTGAGCCTTTGAAATGCTGTTCCACAATGCTTCCAAGTGGACAGATATTAACAAAAATATATTTATGCATATGTTTATTGGTAAACAAAATATGAACCTTTATGAAGTAGTGGTAAGTGGCACAGAGTTTTCCAGCACTGTTTATCCTTTCATTTGATACTCTGAAGCAGTATATAATCCCCTTCTACGAATTAACAGACATGTTAACACAATGTATTTTTATAATTTTGAATGAAAACAAATCCTCACTTGCTATATAACATAAAAAGAACCGGAATATTTTAAAGACATCTGATTCTGTTGTGGAGTTTGTGGGACAGGAACCATTCTTTGTGTATAAGAAAGGCAAGAATGTTAAGAACCATGATGAGGGGGTTCTCATCATGGTCAAGCTGGTAATTCAGCAAAGGTTATTAGGAAATGTGGAGCTTGCAGTCAGTGCAAACTTATTTATGAGTGTGACAGCTTGATATTAAAAGCAGGTTGGAGACATGGGTTTTCTCTTATAAAGGTTAAGCGTAACATCAAGGGGTTTGCTTTACCTTGCCAAGTGTTTGGAATGTGCAGATTTTTATGTGGGGAAAATGGAGTGTTCCCTCAAAAAGTGCATTTATGAACACAGTCTTGGTATTCTGAGAGCAAATGCAGATAATGTCCTTTACAGACATACTACTGATTGTAATAATTTTAGAAAATTTTTATCTTTAATTTTAGAAAAGGTGGACCATGATCCACAGGGTGGACAGTGGGAAACTACTATTGAGTACAAGGAGTCATTGTGGCAACTTAGGCCAAAGGCCACTAATAAACCAGGAATAAATTATTCTGTTTCAGTTTTCCCATTCTCAAGTTGAGGGCAGCTAAGTTATAACAATAGTTTTGGTAGTCTTTTGTACATTAATTCTATTTACTTTCTTGTTTTCATTAGTTTGATTTCATGTTGTGTTTCAACAACCAACATGATCAACTTTGTATTGTATTACCAAATAGGCTGGGTCACCTTTATTAATTGGAGAACCAGACTGGTTCCTTATAAATTACTTTATTATTTGGGATAGCTGATTGGTTCCTTACTAATTTCTAATCAACAGTGGGGTTGTAGCTAGTGTACATGCATATATATATATATATATATATATATATATATATATATATATATATATACACACACACACACACACACACACACACACACACACACACACACACACACACACACACATCTTTTAGATACTTTGTTCTGATGAAGTCTTGTTCATTTGAAGGATGAAGGCGTACGCTAAACTTTTTCTGTTTTTAAGTTTTCCATTTATGGTTTTGTGACTTTTTCATCATTACCATACCAGTTATACCCTTGAATTTCTGAGTCCCTTATTTTCTTAGCCAGTGGCTCTAAATATAATGCAAATAATAAAGATGAAAGAAAACACCAGGAAGCAGAAGTCGTTCATTAAATTTTAGGAGCAAAGGATCATTTATTGTCTGTTCTACATTGGAATCTTTTGTGTTTCTGGTCTTGACACTGTGGCACTTTTTTGTGGTTATCTCACTATCTAAATTGAGTCAGGAGCCATTGCTGACTTGTGTGATGACAACATGTGAAGAAATGCTTTTCTGTGATGCTTGCAGGTAGACTCAAGATATTTATATAAGTATAGCGCCAACATCCTGGAAGAAAGCTGTGGTAGCTGTAATACATAAAGATGGTAAAGACCCAGCTTCATATAGGCCTATTTCAATTTAAACCATGATCATAAATTGTTTATGTCTATAACAGCTAAAAGAATGGCTAAGGCTAAGGAATTCATACATATGGATCATTGTTGTTTTGGGGAGTGGAGGCAAACATTGTTGTTGCATTAATAGAGCAATGATATTGCAGGGGAAAGCAGAGTGTAATAAAGTACCACTGTTGTTTTTGGGTCTTGATGCATTCGACAGAGCTGAGATTTTATGAGCAGGCAATGGAAGCATTTGCATTCCCTAATACAATAATATGGTAAATTAGGAGACTATATGAATGATTGGAGGCAAGAAATAAAATGGAATGGTTCCTCTCTGATATGTTGTGTCTGAACAGAGGAGCCAGGTGAGGTGTCCTCTTTCCCCTTTGTTATTTGCATTATATTTACAGCCATTAGCCAAGAAAATAAGGGACTCAGAAATTCAAGGGTATAACTGGTATAGTAATCAAGAAAATACGGCTTCATTTAAAGACAATATTATTTTATTCCTAATAAAACCAGAAAAACAGGCAAAGGAACCATGGTATTGGGAGTAAATAACTAGTGTTGTGGAACATTCTGAGACCGTTTCAAGTTTTTTCAAGATATAAAATTAATGAAGACACTACAGAGACAATAACTGTAAACTATGAACCCACACATGAATTGGTTCAGCATGATAAAATTAAGTATTTAGGAATATGGGTTAAAATGGATTGTGTTACAACAGCAAAGGATATGTGGGAAGATACTAAACAAAACTGAGAAACTGGATATGGATAGCAAGATACAAGCAGTGAAAATGTTTTTAGTCCCTTTAGTTTTATGTGCAGGTCAAGCATAGTGTCAATCAGAGAAGAAGTTGTGGACAGTAATTAATAAAATTTTACATGATTTGAAAGGATAATTTTAAGCTACACAATTAAGGCTCATATACATAACAAAAGCAAAAGCTATAATTCAAAGTGGAAAGGGGTGATGATAAAGTGGGGGGAAATTCAAGAAATAAGGAGAAAGTGAGATTTTGCATGCAGATCTTTAAGGAGAATAACAGCAGCCATACAGAATATTTTATTCATAAAGCAGCAGAAAGTATTCTAAGAACCAGCCAATATGAGAAAGGAGATTTTGCCGATATGGTTACCTGCAATTAGGGATACAGAGAATAGGGCCTGGATTTTACTGAAGAAGAGCGGCAAAGGAACCAAAGTATTGGGAGTAAATAACTAGAGAGGGAAAGATAATAGAATGGGAAGAGGCTAAGGAAATGTTTGGACTGCAGGATAGAGAGTGCCTTCCCTATCAAAGATTGATATCAGAGAATAGGCAAATAGAAGGGGATAAGGTCATCCTAAGTTAATGAAATGCTCTGGTAGAGTTTTCAGATGAATCTAGAGCAGAAGCTGCTGTAAAAAAAGGATTAATTAATTAATAGGGCAAATAAACAATTGCACGATAACTATGACAATCAATCTTTGGAGTTTAGAAATGATTGGAAAGAGAGTTTGGATAAGCAATTCACAAGAAAACAATGAGGGGTATACATATATAGCTCCCAAATATGCAACAGAGTCTAAAAGGTTTAGGATTTTTGCTTGGAAGTGTTTGCATAAGTATTTTTATACCATAAGCAGACTATAAAGAATTTTTCCTCAGGTAGATGGCAAATGTTGGAGGTGTGACGGGGAAGAAAAAGGTAACTGGGAACATACTGTATGTTTTGAGAGTTCAGTGAGCTGGCAGACTTTTAAAAAAATCCCTACAGAATACTCTGTTAGAAATATTGGGTGAACAAATGGGTATAAGTAAGGAATTTTTGTTCTGAACTGGGATATAGGATCTTAATTGCTTAAACATAGTAAGGCTTTGTTAAGTTTAATTCTGGTAACTACCAGAATAGCACTTATAAGAAAATGGTAATCAAAGTCTAAACTAACTGTATTTTAAGTAGTGAATATTGTTATACATGTAAAAGAACTGGAAATGGGATGTTTAGAGAAGGGTAGGAACAAATTACGTAGAAAAAAATGGAAATTGTTGGAACAATACAAGAGAATAATGTTTTGTAGGAGAAGTGAGATTTAAGGGAAAGTAGCAGTTGAGCAAGTCATGTAATGTTGGATTTATGATTGTATAAAATAATGTATATGATTAACATTTGTAACTGAACATATTAATATGGTTTGCTTTCTTTTATATAAATATATATTTGTCTATGTCTTAAGTGATAATTCATTCTACGTGGCACACCACATCATAAAAGGGTTCTCATCCAGGAAAAAAGAGGTCATTGTTCCTTTCTACTCGTCACTCATTAGATCCATTATAGAGTACAACGCCCCTTTTGGAATGTACCTCACAAGACATCTGCAGCAGCTGGAAAGGCCACAGATGTACCTCACAAAGAGGATTACCGACCTCAAACAAATGCCCTACACTGACCGCCTCAAAAAACTCCAGCTTTACTCCGTAGCATATCGCCTACTCCGAGGTGATCTCTGCCTAACATATAAAGCTATGTCAAACCCAGAGCTGTTGGATATGCTACACGTAAAGAAATCCCAATCCCTCCGAGCTACACGCTCTAGGGACCAAAACCTTGTCACCACAATAAACAGGACACTCTGGAGGGATAGATTCCTGTCCCAGAGACTTCCTATACTCTGGAACAAGCTACCCATCTATGTCAAGCAAAGTTCTTCATTAGCACTCTTCAAGAAAAGTCTTTATGAGTGGATGGGAAATAAGAAATACATCCCGGGGATCACTTCTGTGTATCTGCTGGACAGTGGCACAGGAAAATAACTTTATTGGGTGGCGTAAGCTGTGGAACCTTGCTGGCTAGGCTTACGTGGGCTCTTGGGCCGATAGCCTAGTACCTAACTATGAACCTATTAAACATGTTAAAATGTTTATATAAATATGATAATTTGACATATTTTATTGCTGAACAAGTATAAATATCTGATAATGGCTGGAATTAGACACCAGCTGTCAGTGGCAAATTCTGAGCATTATGTATGCTTTCATTTGATAAAATGACATCCCATATAAGTATCTCCAGGTGTAAGTTATAAAAATATATTAGCATGGCACACTTTCATAATTTCACATGGGAAAAAAAAAATCAAAGTATCTCACTTACTGAGCACCATATTTGGATCCATAGCCTTTTCTGACATATGTGCTAAGTTGGTCTGGGCAATGATGTTCCACAATTCTTCTAAGTAAACACTGCATAAGAACCCCAAGAACTTAATTTGTCACTAGCTACCGCTGCACATAAATCCTTCTATGTGCCCTCTAGTAAATTAATGAAAAAGACCAGCAGCAGTAACTTTTAACATCTTTTCTAAATGCACAACATGGAATGTAGTTTGAGTGGCAAAGTCAGCATATTAACTCATTAACCCCGTGTACCTTCTCAGGGTGCCTTAGTGCTTACATCTGAGTGCTCTCTGAAGGGTAGAAATTGTATGTTGTTCCACCCGAGTGCCTTCCACAAGTGCCGGTAACTTTGCAGTCAAATTTTAACTTCACTGTTAAGTTGAAAAAGTACCTGAACTTTGTCAGGTACCTTCTCAACTTAGTTTTTAGTGTGGAGTAACATTGGGTCCATATTTAAGAGAAAATCAGCTTGCCCATGCACTGTGAATCTGCTTGTGATCACAGCAAACCAATTCTGTATGTGTTGCAGGAAGCAAGTGGTGCAATCCAAGCCTCCACTTGCCTAACACCTCCACCCGAGACCTAACCTTTCTTTGTTCTGTCACAATAAGTAGAGGACCCTCAAGTAGCAATTCCCTTTCTTTTTCTGTGATCTGCTATATTGCTACTGGATCCTTCTATCTGTTGTAACAGAACATTTTCTGTGCACTGTTTCGGAAGACCAGCAGTAGCTCAACACTAACCCACCTCTGACAATACAGCAGCGAGAAACCCTGAAAGGCAAGTACCATACAGGTGCAGCTGACATCTTCCTTTAGATCCACAGATTCACGGAGGGATATTGCCTACTTTGTTGCCTCGCACTACATTTGCTTGTAGTTTTTGTGGACTGTTCTGCTTTTCCATCAGCAACAAAAAACAGCCAGATCTGATAAAAACTTTATTAGTACTGAAGTCAGCAAAGCAAGTGCCTTCCACTTAGCTTAGTTTAGTTTTTATTGGATCTGTTTTATACTTAGTACAGTTTTTTTGTTTGTTGTTGTGCTTATTTTCATCAGGTTGTGCCTGCACTGTATCTGTCCTTCATCTTCACTGGCAACCGCCATTTCCCCACCCACTGGCTTATTGTTTGCATTGAAATAAGTGCATTCATCCCTGCCGTTCACTACTTTTTTTGTTTGTTGTTGTGCTTATTTCCATCAGATTGTGTCTGCATTGTATCTGTCATTCATCTTCACTGGCATCCGCCATTTCTCCATCCACTGGCTTATTGTTTGCATTGAAATCAGTGCATTCATTCCTGCCATTCACGACATCCCCTGCCCATTTTCCTGAACAGGCAATCCCATTTAAATGAGAGGCTTTGACTTGAAGTAACCAGGGCAGTTGCACTCTGTGTATCTAGTGTAACAGGGAGTGAGTTCAAAGAAATACATGTGGATGCACGGTCAGAAGTATCTGCTGAACAGGAGGGTACATGTTGTTTAGTTTGCTTTTGTTACATTGTTGCATCTTAGTTGTAACAGCAGCTTATGTTGGGATTGCCTTTTTGCACACCCCTTGATTGTATTGCTTGATAATGTTATCCTCTGTTCCTTATTGGTCATTGAGCCGTTAATGCTGAATGCCCACAGCCAAAATCATGCTGAATGTTTTGCTAAGCTGTCTCTATACATGTTGAATTTAATCTTTCACTTGTGTCTCAGTTTTATGGTGGAAAAGGACCTCAAAACAGTATTTTAGTTATTTCTGTTACACAGACTTTACAAATGGTGATGCAAGTTTATCAAGTTATTCCCTTTTTTGCATAATCCATGCAAATTCATTAACTTCCTTCTGACCTGATTCAACATACATCTAATATCTTATGCTTCAGGTGAGAGATTTCTGGGGATTAAGTTTTTCAGGTCTTATGCTTCACCCTAATATAACCATGGCAACCTGTTTGCTTTGTGAGCACAATATTGTCTTGATGCGTATGCTTTGTGAGCAAAATCTTTTCCTCTGACTAGAAATAAGATCTTAACTCTTCTGCCACAAGATAAGTGCTCTCCAGTCTAACATCTCACAAAATGCACTTTTACCACCAGCACTTAATTGATACAGGTTACAAAATATAAAATTGCATTTTAGAACATTAACATTTGTATGTGTTATTTAACAGAACAGACTGAAGAATAAATGATGCAGTATATATTTTCTGTGTTACATCTATTTTCAAACAGAGCAATCAAGTGCTTGCATTTTATGGGTTGAAATCCATGACAGTTAGTAAAGTGCACAATGTTAGTTAGCTGAGATAGCAGCCATAAACAGGGCATGGGTGATTCCAAGACAGAACACACGTGTGGAATGGTTGAAAAAGTGCATTATACAAGTTATGGCTACCCACAAAATTTATATGATACACTGGTACATGGCAGATATAGTCCTGATAATGCCAGTTCCCAGTACCTTTGCCTAAGATGTAGATACCATTGTGAAAGGGGCTGTAATAACAGATCATCTTGTATCTAATGAACTTTCCAGATACTTCCCGTCTCATTTAGCTAGCAAAGTGGGCATAGCATCATTTAGTTTGTGTATATACTGTACTGTGGAATGCAAAAGTACAACGATGGTCTACCTGCTTTTGGGTACTGGTTAACAGATGAAGTTACTATGGTGCAGTTTGGTATAGTACCCACTCGAAATTAAGTGATTATTCCATCTGGCTATACCTGGAATAACACATGCTTACAGTTCGAGCCCACACCATATGCATCAAGACAATATTTTGCCCTTTCAGTTTGATGGGGTCCCACTTACACATATGAGGCATATGCCTCATTCTTTCTGACTTCCACCACAGAATTTATAGTTGTGGATGAGGGACTATACCAGGCAGGACTTCTCTCGTAACTCTGTAATGCATGTACATTGCTTCTACTCAAACACCTCTATAACCTAGTATTACAGTTTATAAGTAATGTTGCACAAAATGATGGCGGCCCTTTATATCATGATAACAACTGACAGTAAGCCCTGTGGTTGTACTAATAAAACCATATAGCACCAATACCATAAGCTATGCACATCATGTTTCGCATGGTGTGTAACTTGTATGCTTGTGCATATGGCATGTGTATATACACACAGTGCCTCAGTACAGTGCTATGTTACATGTCTTATGATACTCAGATATGTGCTATTGTACATGGGTGTACCATATTGCTCTTCAAAAAGAAAGCAGGCTAAGTAGTGACACAGCAAAATACCCAAGAAAATGTATTTAGCGATTTTTTTAGTTTCAGTCAGATTTAGTAGGCAAATTTCATTTTGTTTGGAGATGGGATATGCAGTGATGCTATGATGGTATGAACATCTGGTTATTTATTTACTGAGTGCTAGCTTGTCTCTTGCGCTTTGGTAGAAACAGATGGACAATTCAGACAGGTAAAAGATACCCAGGGAACATTTTGTCCAGTTTCCCAGAAAACTGTCACTCTGTCTGAATAATGCCTTTTAGGCGTTGTAAGCAGCAAATCAGGCCTGAGATATTGGATAGAGTAAGCAATATCACTTCTGTGCAAAGCCCCTGTTCTATACTCGAAATGAAGTGATTATTCCATCTGGCTATAGCTGTGAGTGTGTAAAGGTATGCTACAGAGGAAGTAAGATTTGTGGGATTATAGGTGATTATGAAGTTGCACACTTTGGATATCCACATTCTGCCCCCACCCCCGGACAAGGAAACCACCGTGAAAAACTTTTCAGAAGCAAACTTCACTTTACTTAAGACGGAGGTGGAAAGTTTCAAAGCCCCCATGCAAAAGGATAACGCTGTCCAAGATGCAAACTCCTTTACTAATGCATTCTACAGGCACCTACAAGAATGCATGGATTGTGCTATCCCAAGCAAAACCAAGACTCACTCCTCCAAGAAAAGAAAACCAGTCTGGTGGACCCCTGCCATAAACAAGCTATATAATAGGAGGAGGAAACTAGTACAGAAAAGAGTAAAATCCCATGAAGGAAAGACATCCCTGATCAGTATCAGCAAGAAACTACAATCCCTCATAAAATCGTCCAAGGCGAGCTTTGAAAGGAAACTTGCCAAGGACTTCAAAGATAACCACAAGGCATTCTTTAGCTATGTCAAGAATCTAAGTGGCAATGCTCAGATCTGCTCGGAGTTAGTGCAGAATGGCGCAAAATGCATTGAAACAACTGATATTGCCAACATCCTGGCAGACAGGTTCAGTGCAAACTTCACCCCCCCTCACCCCCAAAAGGGCCCCCTAACCATACCAGAAGAATGTAGAGCCCCTGAAATCACAGACACTCAGGTTAAAATAGCCCTCTCCAAAGCCAAAAACACAGCATCAGTGGGACCAGACGGTGTCCCAGGCTACGTCCTACACGAGCTCAAAGACGAACTAACCCCTCACCTAAACACACTGCTCAAACTCAGCCTCTCCACAGGCTACTTGTCCATAGAGTGGTGCACAGCAATGGTTATTCCGCTCCACAAAGGTGGAGCCATAACAGATCCCAGGAACTATCGCCCCATAAGCCTGGTCTGCAAGGCTATTGAGCGCATCATCATGGAACTTATTAACAGAGACATTGGGAACCTCCAAACACTGGACCCTACCCAGTTCGACTTTGTTAAGGGCAGATCATGTCTCCTAAACCTGGTGGACTTCTTTGAGCCAGTTACCGAGACTATAGATGAGGGGAAAGGTGGTACACACAGCCTATCTAGACCTTGCAAAGGCCTTCGACACCATTCCCCATTCTGGTATTATAGACAAGCCCACCAGCCTGAACATAAACCCCTATGTCACAAGATGGGTTGCCAGTTGGCTCACGGACAGAACCCACATGGTGAGAGTTGCGGGAGCTAGGTCTGACTCTAAACCGGTTACAAGTGGTGTTCCCCAGGGCTCAGTCCTAGGACCCCTCCTGTTCGGCATATACTTCTCAGACATACAAACAAGCACAGGAGGACTATGGCTGACCAAGTTCGCAGATGACTGCAAACTAGGGGCTATAATTGACTCACCGGCTGACACAGACATCCTCCAAAAGGGTCTCACTGAGACAGATATCTGGTGTCAAAATCATGGCCTCAAGCTAAATGCCAAAAAGTGCATAGTTTTTCCCTTTGGAAATAACAAAGTACCCACAAACTACTGCATAGGTGGTAGTCCCCTAAATATGGAAAACGTAATAAGGGATCTGGGGACCCAAGTAGACAGTAATCTCTCCTTTGATAATCACATTGCCAAAGTGGTTAGAAAATCATTCTATGTGGCCCACCTAATCACAAAAGGGTTTGCATCCATTTTAGAAGATGTCATTGTGCCCCTCTACTCATCACTCATCAGACCCATCATAGAGTACAATGCCCCATTTAGGATGTACCTTACAAGACACCTGCAACAGCTGGAAAGACCACAGAACCACCTCACCAAGAGGATCACTGGCCTCAAACAGATGTCCTATGCAGCTCGATTGAAGAAACTTCAGCTGTACACGGTTACATACCACCTGCTCAGAGGTGATCTCTGCCTGACATACAAGGCCATGTCCAACCCAGAATTGATGGACATGCTCCACCTAAAGAAAACCTTATCCCCTCGAGCCACACACTCTAGGGATCTAAACCTCACCACAACAATAAATAGGACATGCTGGAGGGATATATTCCTATCCCAGAGACTTCCCATGCTTTGGAACAAGATTCCAATCTACATTAGGCAGAGCTCCTCACTAGCACTCTTCAAGAGAAACCTTGATGAGTGGTTGGGAAACAAAAAGTTTACCCCAGGTATCACTTCAGTAGCTCTGTTGGACAGAGGCACAGGGAATTCATCTAAGGGGGCAGCGAAAGCCAACACATTCTGGCTAGGCTTATAAATGCCTTTGGGCAGATAGTCTAGTACCTACCTGTGAACCAATTTGTGGGTGGCTTATGTATTCCAAGATAACACTAATGCTGATGGCTGGTAAATGCTTGTTTATTTAGCGATGAAAGTAAAAATTGGTGTTATTTGAAACACAAGTAACAGAAGGATGTATAGTACTAAGGTATTCCTTTGTGGAATGGGAAGCCTTTGTGAGCAGTATGGCAGGGGTCACTTGGGTGAATGCTTAATGTTGGTGGTTGCAAGTACTAGGAAATGCTGTGATGGGTCATATCGTTTTGGTGATTGTGCATGTCTCAACATTTTCCTGAAGGGGTCACTTGGGTGAATGTTTCATTTTGGGGCATGTGTATACCTGCATGTACTAATAAAGATGTTGCTTGGGGAAATAATTAATTTGTGTATCAGAAAAGTGGTTGTGCATACATGGTCAGACTGCTGAAGTGACTGGTGGGCAAAATAGTTTATTGTGTCATTTGGGAGCTTCTGCATAC
>NC_056748.1:1170778278-1170845840 GCF_019279795.1 Protopterus annectens
TGGGTGTGTGGCCATTCCTGTGTTCACTGGGCTGCCAGACATGCCTCCAGAAATAACAAGTAGTACAACTTGAACTTCCCCACATCTAGCATGAAGGTACACTGGATTGTAGGAAGAGGTATGCATTGGGGTGGACTCCTGCGGTTGTTAGAAGGGAAGTGTTTCATCTACCCTGAGCCTAACATTCTTGTCTTGCACATTGGAGGGAATGATGTCATCACTCATCCACTTGGAGAGCTGAGGTTTCAAATCAAGGAGATTTGTGAATGCATGCAGTCGTGGTGGCCACATTGTCATTTTGTGTCATCTGATATAATTCCTTGCCAGAACTGGAGACATGCAAACAGCCAACAGGCAGCGCACAAGGCCAGATAGTTACAGAATGAGTTTATGCATGGATTGATGTTCAGGGTTGGTGGCTCAGCAGTCAGCCGTAACAGCATCACTGCAGATGAGGATCACCTTTTCAGAAATGATGGAGTTCACCTAAATGAAGATGGCATTGACGTGTTCTTGACTGATCTTCACAATCACATGATGGCAGCAATGCATGACATACTGGCAACATGCACCTAGTAACAAAAGATGGAAAACATCCATGACCAAGTAGAAGCAGTATGGTAAGTGAAAGTGTATTACATTTCATGAAAACCTTGTTCACTACTTAGAACACAGTTTGTAATTGTACTTTTGCTAGGGAACATGTCAACATGCTAAGTAATACCTCATTTGAAGACATTGCTAGTCCTTACAACAAGACAAAGGAACTGTGCCCATGGGCTGAGCACATGTAAAGATATCACAGTTTGTTTAGGACTTAGGTTATGGAAATTATGTTTTTTGTCATATTTTTGTAAGTAACTTTGCTAGGGAGCATATAATTGTGCTAAATAACCCTTCAATTTGAAGACAGTTTTACTCATAACATGATAAAAGAATTGTGTCTGTATGTGTGGACATGTACAGATATCACAGTTTTTTTAGGACTAAGGTTATGAAAATTATGATTTTTTTTCATATTTTAGTGAATGACTTTGCTAAGATGTCAACGTGCTAAGTAATACCTCATTTTGAAGACAGTATTAGTCCTTAAAACATGGTAAAAGAACTGTGCCCATGTGCTGTACACATGTACAGATATCACAGTTTAAGGCTTATGTTATGGAAATGCTGAATTTTTTTCATATTTTGGTAAATAACTTTGTGAGGGAGCATGTCAATGTGCTAAGTAGTACCTCATTTTGAAGACAGTATTAGTTACAACATGGTAAAAGAACCGTGTCTGTATGCTTTACACATGCAATGATATCAAAGTTTGTTTGGGAAAATGATGGAAATGATGATTTTTTTTCATATTTTGATAACTTTATGAGGGAGCATGTCAATGTGCCAAGTAATACCTCATTTTGAAGACAGTATTAGTTACAACATGGTAAAAGAACGTTGTCTGTATGCTTTACACATGTACAGATATCAAAGTTTGTTTGGTATTTAGGTTATGGAAATTATGATTTTTTTCATATTTTGATAACTTTGTGAGGGAGCATGTCAATGTGCCAAGTAATACCTCATTTTAAAGACAGTATTACTCCTTACAACATGGTAAAAGAACTGTGCCTGTATGTTGTACACATGTACTGATATCAGTTTTTGTAGGGCTTATGTTATGGAAATTATGATTTCTTTTAATATTTTGGTAAATAACTTTGCTAGGGAACATGTAATTGTGCTAAGTAATACCTCATTTTGAAGACAGTGTTAGCCCTTACAATATGGTAAAAGAACTGTGCCCGTGTGCTGTACACATGTACAGATATCACAGTTTGTTTAGGGCTTATGTTATGGAAATGAATTTTTTCATATTTTGTTAAATAACTTTGCAAGGTAGCAAGTCAATGTGCTAAGTAGTACCTCATGTTGAAGGCAGTATTAATAGTTACAACTTGGTAAAAAAACTGTGTCTGTATGCTGTACACATGTACAAATATCAAAGTTTGTTTAGGACTTAGGTTATGGAAATTATGATTGTTTTTATATTTTGGCAAATAACTTTGTGAGGGAGCATGTCAGTGTGCCAAGTAATACCACTCCTTACAACATGGTAAGATAACTGTGTCTGTATGCTTTACACATGTACAGATTTCACAGTTTGTTTAGTCTTGTAGGATTATGAAAATTATACATTTGCCATATTTCTCATTATTATGCCCATATCTTTGCAAGGAAACATGATGATGACACAAATGATGCATCATTTTGAAGCTGACATTGAGCCACACAAATTGTACACTGATATGTAGTCTCTTTATGTTACAGGTGATGAGATATTATGTTTTGTTTATCAATTATGAGAAATATAATATTAATTATATTTCTGTGAATATCTCAGTAAAGGAGCATCACACAGCAATGGTTAATGTATCATTTTAAAGCCGACATTCTTGCAAACAAATTAATTACAAATTGTATGGGTCTACATGATACATTCACCAATATATTGTAATTTGTTTTACCAAAAAGGTAAAAAAATATGCATAATATCAGCATTTCTTTGCAAATATTTAATAATGAGTTAGGTACACACTATCAGCATTTACACTGTTGGAAAGGTCAGTGTCTGCTGAACACCTTTCACATTTACATTCTTAGTCTAGCTCTTATGGTTAAGAGTTATGAACATTTGTTTTCTGTATGGTATTACAAATGGATTATCTGAAAGTGAACTCAGGCTGCACTTTTGTTCCTATGGTGGAAATAAGCAGGCAGCATTTTGTGTGCTGCTCCAGAGTGAATGAGTTAACAAACATTCCATTCCAGAATCACAACATTGGTCATGCAACTGTGCATTTTATAGTAGCTGTTAACAGCAAAACAACTTGCCAGAAATGGCCAGTGTGAAGATCCCCTCTAAAATGTAGCTTTCTTTATTTCTCTGTACACAATATGGTACCCAAGAAACACCCTGGGCTGTGCTGGAGTCATAGAAGGATAAATTGTGTTTCAGGTGTTTTGAGTTTAGGTATTTGAGGAGCAAGCAGAGGATGGGCATGCCCTACCAAGGGTGGAGGATTGAGGGGTACATGCAGAAGTCCCATTCGCATGGTGGACTGAGGGTGATAAGAAAGATCAGTAGACTTCATGATAGTGTAGATGCTGGGGCAGCTGATGATCAGCTGTGTGGGAGACAGAATATCTCAAAATAAAATGTGGAAACACATTTATCTCACTTTGCATATTTCAGTTTGCCATGAGGCAGATATGTTTTAACCTACTGTAACCCCCCAAATTACAAATGTGTCCAACAACCTTTAATGACCATGTACACTTCAAATGTCAGCTTATGACCAAATGTATAAAGAGCATAACTGAGACAGTCATGTTAAGGGATGAAAGGAGCTGAGAAGTTGAATGTTGAAGAAAGCTAAAGCCTATCCTGAAAGATTGTTAAACACTCAGAAATCGTACACACGTGTATGCCAGGCACAAAAACCAGGATATCTCATTGTGAAAAAAGGAATGATGTTCTTGTCCTCATTGCAGTAATGATGACCAGAAGTAGGATGCATGTTAACCTAGTAGCATCCTACAAGTTAGCCAAGTAAAATGCTCCCTTTTGCATGTACTTTACCAGACACCTGCAACAGTTGAAGAGAACACAGAGGTTATTACCAAGAAATTACAGGGTATACAAAACATGTCTTATTCAGAAAGACTGAAAGCCCTGTCACTGTATTCTGTCGCCTACAGGTTGCTAAGGGTTGAAATGTGCCTGACTTACAGGGCAGCCTCTGACTTGGCCCTGATGGAAATGCTACACATTCATAAATCATACTGCAGGATGGTCACTCACAGCAGGGGTCTTAACCTAGCCTCTGACATGAACAGTATATGCTGGAGAGATAGATATATCTCCCAGAGACTGCCACTTCTCTGGAACAAACTTTCAGTTCACGTGAAACAGATCCCCTCCCTGACCCTTTTCAAACACAACTTAGGTCACTGGATGGGTGACAGAAAATTCACTCCTGATGTGGCACCCTTCTCCCTCCAGGGCAAAGGAAGTTTGTTATTAACTGCCATAGACCCTTACCTCTGCAAACTTCACTCATGTAACCATCTACAACTGGTTAATTTCAAGATAAATATAGCTAGGCTTGTAAGGGCTTTAAGGCCATTAGCCAAGTAACCTGCTATGGAATTCTTTTCCTTTTATATGAAGACCTGCCTTTAAACCTTGTAGGATGGGAATGACAGTTGTATTTTAGTCTGGCAGGAAGGAAAGGCAGCCAGATATCCCCTAAGCTGATTGGCTGTTCAGCAACATAAATGGATATGTACTGCAGCCTATGAGAAACTGCTTTTAATTGCTGTGCTGTTCACATCTGAGGAGTGCCCTTCAAAAAAATTCTAAAAAAATAGATGAATTTAAAACAGAAGAAATCATGTGTTTATTTTTGGTACCAGGATCAACCAAATGTCAGTTTATATTTGGGTGCATTGCAGTAGAGTAAAAGATTTGACAAAACAGCCAAATTAGTTTTTGCTTTATTTTGTGTTTTTTTGGGGGGGCTAAAAACTATCAGAAGCCTATAAAAGTGCATTATTGGTTTTGTTTGTGTGTGTGTTTTTGAATCTTACTGTGGTGTGATCCCTGTGTTGTAGAACACCAGATTTTACATTTTTTTCCTTTTTGGTACCTGAAAACTATTATTCTGACTATATATAAGGAAACATTCTGCATGTGGTCACAAACAAGAACGGGTACTGACTATATGCATGAAAGAGGAAAGGGGGTACATTTATTTCTATATAATTTTATGTATATTTTTAACAGTGCTTTTGCTGTAGTATGAACAACATGATGGAAAGTGATTTTGTCATTAAAGAGTGTTCTGCATATAATAAGTGTAATTTGTTATTTGGACTTGAATCAGAAATCAAGGCATTTCGAAGGGAGTCATAAGAGCTAATGATAGTACTAATTTGGAAAATGAGCATACATTATCAAATGGTGTTTCTGTTCAGGGATTCTCCTATTTTGTATGTAGTAAGTTAAGTGAGAGGGTGGAGTGCCGTAGTAAATATGTACACAGTAATTTAAGTACGGTAACATCCGCAACACTTGGGATAGGGGTACAGGTCAATATGCACCAGGTTAGTAATCGTGGAGAGTTTTGTTTCAATGAGAAGACTAAATAGGCTAGCAATAGTAAGTCTCAATCTATAGGCTCTTTCTTATAGGGAAAAGGGGACACAGAATGAAAGATAATAACAGTCACACAGGAAAAAAATGTGAACAGTTAGTAACAGCAGGGAGGAAGATTGTACACAGGTAGTTAGAGTCAGAAAGTAAGAAGGGCACTGGGTGAAAACTTTCAGGCAGCTGAGCTGAATAAACTGAACATGAATGGTGCTGTTACTCCTGTGCATTAAGACAGAGTCTTAATTTTAAGTGATTCTATGGTAAGAAAATTAATTAGACCCCAAAAAGTCATAGGTAAAGGAAAAAAGAAACAATTATTTCCAGTCTCTTGTCCCACAATACAAAAGATCCTTTGATTTCACCATTAATCACACTAGTGTCAATGATCTGTTGCACACACCTTTATACCACGCGTACAGACAAACTGAGGCTATCTGTTTAGGGATGACACCTTTTCAGATGCCCAAAGCAGAATATATTTTTTAGAAACACGAGATTTTGCAGGACAAACCATACCAACAGCCAATGCAAAGGACTGAACTTTATTTTTTGCCAAAATAAAAGCTTATTCTTGTAGCATTTGCTTTGCTTATGTTGTTTTAGATAACATTTAGGTGTTTCAATACAAAATAATTGTCTTATGCAGCAGGTAAAGAAAATGTAGGATTTCTTTTTTTTTGCCTAAAACTTAAGGACATTATCTGTTTTTCAGTATTTTTTACAGAAGGTAACTGCCCAAATAGGGACTGTTTTATGCAAAGAAGGGCAGGTGGGTAACCCTGCATCTGTGATATGTGCAGAGCACAAGACTAATCTCTGGTTTTCAGAGGTTATTCCATCTTTGACCCTATTGAAATACATATTCACTAAGGAAGTGTTATTTAATAAATGGCTTGGAAACTACTGCAGCTTGAAGGATATACATTTCATCAGGCTGTTGGATGATTTTTGTAGGAAAGAAGAACTATTTGACAAGGATGCATTTCATTTAAGCTACCACTGTTGTAAATGTCTAAGTATTACTGCCTCTTAAATCATTTTTCAGTTGTGCACTTGCCTTGCTTCATTTAAAAAGTTTTAAATTTCTAATTTTCTAGAGTTTTAATTGCATTTACTGTTTGCACCCTCAAGTGCATTAGCCTTTTCTGTGTTTATTTACTGTATTATTGCACCTCAGCATTCGTAATAATCTACTGCCATTCATTAGCGGACCGGAGTTCCGCTGCGGCGACCCCTAACCGGGAAAAGCCAAAAGACAACAACAACAACATTATTGCATTGTTTAGCCTGTTTTAATGAACAAAAAAAATACCATCTTCTTTGCTCATTTCCTGCCTTTCCTAGCTAGGCCTTAGGTCAACTGGTGCCCTAGGCAAAAGGGCTCCATGGCGTGCCTCACCACACCACCTGATGCCTCCATCCTGGTCTACCTACACCAAATAAATACTGAAAAAGCTCCCCTGCTACAGCAGCACCCTAGGCGCCCGCCTAGTTGGCCTGTGCCTAAGGCCGGCTATGAGTCCAGATCCCAGGCTTTGCTGGTTTCAGGACTTTATTTTCTGTGTTCAGAGCTATCCAGACCTTGCTGTGGTAGAGGGAAGTCCTACCAGGCTTTGCTGGTTTCAGACTTTATTTTCTGTGTTGAGAGCTATCCAGACCTTGCTGTGGTAGAGGGAATTCCTACTGCTTACCAGTGGGAGTGGTGAGCATTGTACTGCCTATCTAACACTAGAGGAGTGGTTTCCAGCTCTGAAATTGTAATTTTATTAGCCATTTTGGGCTGATTTCTATCCCTTTCAACTTTCTGGCCTAAAAACACATGTGTTTGCATCTTTTTCACATTGTGCAGCACTGCGGGGCTACGGTTAAACTATTACAGTTACCAGAAAGTCTGCTGTTCAAATTTTCCCTTAGAACTAGCTGGTTTCTCAGTAGTAGCATTAAAATCTGAACTCCTGTGACTAGCACTTGCTCTAGAACCTGCTTGAAAGCACTAGGAAGCTTTAAACTGATACAAGCACTCAACCCTCCTTGTTAATACAGAGAAATTAATTGTAGGCACTTAACAGCTTATAATTGCAAAGTACCTTGTAAAGGTAAGGTAAAACAGCTCTTGTACTTTACAAAACAAGCACCTAAACAGGCATGTCCAAGGGTCAGCTTCCAGTGATTTCCCCTGTCCACCTGGTGAATCGTAGCATACTGGGGCAGTGCAGCAACTGCCTCATGTACACAGACAACCCTCTCCTCCTACCACCCAGCACTACAGCCTGTGAGAGATGCACTTACATAGCCAAACTGGAAGCAAAGCTCTCTCCAGCCAAGATTGTGCTAGACAGTCAAGAGGAGAAGGTTAACACCTGCACTACACCTCAAGCAACGCATAGCCCTTCAAAACCCATACCATCAACACCCACACATAGCAACACTAAACCCATATATGCGGAGGCCCTTAACATTAACCTGCCCAAGCAACAAAGACCTCTGAAGCTGGAATGCAAACAAACACCAGTCACAACCAAAGTGACACATAGCTCACAACACCAATGTGCCACCCAACAACAGCTCTTAAGGCAAGAAAATGTATGCAACACTTTAGTCATAGGCGACTCTATAGTCAGGCACACTGATATCCCACTCACCAGGCTGAACAAGGAGAAAATTACAGTCAGCTGCCTGTCGGGTGCCAGGATCTGCCACATAACGCATGCACTCAAGTCACTCCACAACAAGTACAAATACGACTCTGTCATTGTCCATGCTGGAGTGAATAACTTGAGACATACCTCCCTGGACTGCATGAAAAAAGAGATGGAAGAGCTCTCGGATCATGTGGCCCAGGCAGGTATGACCCTAGCCCTGAGTAGCATCCTGCCTTCGCCCAGAATGATACCACAGTATAAGGACAAAATGATTGACTTCAACAACTGGTTAAGCATCTGATGTCATTCAAAGGGGATTCAGTATCTGTCTCCTTGGGACGACATGATCGACAAACCACGATGCTTTGCCAGAGATGGTCTGCATCTGTCACCCCTGAGATTCAGGTTACTGGCTAAAGCTCTTGCCACCCCATAGTGCCTTTTTAGGCAAGGTTCAAAGGACAAAACCACCACCGTAACAGATACAAGCATGCAAAATCTGAAGGTAATGCTACTCAGTGCTAGAAGTCTAAACCTCAAAGTGCACTCTCTCTCGAGGCACTCTGAGACTTGGTTCAAGGCTCCAAAGAGCACACCTGCAATACCAGGCTACAACTCTTACCACAGTTTTTGGCCACCAAACCAAGACCAAAACACTAAAGGTGGAGGAGTGTCCATATTCATCAAGGATATTCACACCTCCAGGCTAGTTACCCAACACAATGCATCTGAAATTCTCCAGGTGCAACTAATGCCCCAAGATTCTCACTACACCTTTCTAAACATACTGGAGAATATTAAGATACAACCAAACACCCTAATACCGGGTGATTTCAACTACCCTGTCATTAACTGGGAAAACTACTCGGGTACCAACACCTTTTCCCAATGGTTCTTGGAATTCATAAATTCCAATGCCCTGGATCAACTAATCCATTGTCCCACCACGGGCTCCAATATCCTAGACCTGGTCATTACCAACGTGAGAGACAGATGCTCCACACCACTGGTCACCCCGTCATTGGTCAGGTCTGACCATAAGCAAATCAGCCTTGACAGTCACATTCCACCCCCACCCCCCAGTAAGGAAACCTCCTTAAAAAACTTCTCCAAAGCCAACTTCATGCTACTCAAGTCAGAAGTGACAAACTTCATGACACCCATGCAGATGGGAGCTGAAAGTTCGACTGCTGAATCCTACACTAAGGCACTGTGCATCCACTCGTGCATGAATCGTGCCATCTCAAATAGAACCAAGATGCTGTCCTCCAAAAAAAGGAAGCCAATCTGGTGGCCCCCTGCCATAAACAAACTGTACAACAGAAGGAATAAACTGTTGCAGAAAAGAGGAAAATCCCTGGATGCAAAAAACTCCCTTACCAGCCTCAGTAAGAAGCTGAGATCCCTCATAAAATCTTCCAAAGCAAGTTACGAAAATAAAATTTCTAAAGATTCCAAAGACAACCACAAGGCATTCTATAGTTATGTCAAGAGTCTAAATGGCAATGCTCAGATCTGCTTTGAGCTACAACAGAATGGCATTAACTATACTGATCCCAAGGGTATTGCCAATATCCTGATATATCGATTTAGTGCCAACTTCACCCCCCTCTCACCCCCTAAAGGGCCCATTTCAGTACCAAAAGATTGCCAAATTCTGGTAATCATGGCCACACAGGTAGAAACCGCACTCTCTAAAGCTAAGAATACAGCAACCATGGGACCAGATGACATCCCAGGCTGTGTACTACATGAACTATAAAATGAACTGGCACCTCACCTTAGTGTCATGTTTTATCATAGCCTCACTTCATGCCCACTTAGTGGCGCACAGCTACAGTTATCCCACTCCACAAAGGGGGATCCACCTTGGATCCCGGGAACTATTGTCCCATCAGTCTGACAAGCCTGATCTGCAAGGGCATGGAATGCGTTATCATGGAACTTATAAACAAAGACATTGGCAACCTTCAGACACTGGACCCCACCTAGTTTGGGTTCGTGAAGGGCCGATCTTGTCTCCTGAACCTGATCGACTTCTTCAAATCAGTTTCCAGAGCTGTGAACGAGGGTAAGGAGGTCCACACAGTCTATCTGGATCTCGCCAAGGCCTTTGACACCATCCCCCACTCTGGAATCATAGATAAACTTACTAAGCTGGGCATAAATCCCTACATCACACGATGGCTTGCCAACTGGCTTACTGACAGGACCCAGACTGTAAAAGTAGTCGACTCCAAATCTAGCTCCAGACAAGTGACAAGTGGAGTACCTCAGGGTTCAGTCCTGGGACCGCTCTTATTTAACATCTACTTCTCTGAAGTACAGGCCAACACTAAGGGGCTCTGGCTAACAAAGTTCGCAGATGACTGCAAACTGGGAGCCATTACTGAATCCCCAAATGACATGGATATTCTACAAAAGGGCCTTAAAGAAACAGATGCTTGGTGCCAGAGCCATGGGCTCAAGCTTCATGCCAAGAAATGTATAGTTATCCCCTTTGGGAAAAACCATGTACCCATGAATTACCACATAGGCGGCAGTACACTAAACACCGAAAGTGTGATGAGAGACTTAGGGACACAGGTGGACAGTGGTCTCACCTTCGATAGCCACATCACCACAACAGTCAGGAAATCCTTCTATGTGGCACACCACATCACTAAGGGCTTTCATTGTCCCACTGTACTCATCCCTCACTAGACCCATTATAGAGTACAACGCCCCATTTGGTATGTACCTCACAAGACATCTGCAATAGCTCGAAAGGCCACAGAAATACCTCACTAAAGGAATCACAGGTGTAAAGCAAATGCCCTATGCTGACCATCTAAGAAAAACTCCAGCTATACTCTGTGGCATATCGTCTACTCAGAGGAGATCTCTGTTTAACATACAAGGCCATGTCAAACCCTGAGCTGTTGGACATGCTCCACTTAAAGAAATCCCAATCCCTCAGAGCCACATGCTCCAGGGATCTAAACTTTGTCATCACAATGAACAAAACATGCTGGAGGGATAGGTTCCTGACCCAGAGACTCCCCATACTCTGGAATAGACTGCCCATACATGTCAAGCAGAGCGTCTCCTTGGCCCTCTTCAAAAGGAACCTTGACGATTGGATGGTAGATAGAAAATTCACCTTGGGGATCACGTCTGTCACCCTGCTAGACAGGGGTCTAGGGAAGTAAATATTGTGGGAAAAGATATCCAGGGAATTGTTATGGCTAGGCTTGTATAGGCCCTAGGGCCGATAGCCTAGTACCAACCTATGAACCTATAAAAAACATACTTACTTAGTAGGAGAAGGTGATATTGTTTCATTACAAATAGGAAATAAAAATAAACAACACAACTGCCCAAAACATATCTAATAAATTGGAGAAGATTTTAGTAATGTGTTGTGAAAATGAATACTCTGTTATTGTTATTACTGAACACTGGCAATGCTCTGGCATCTCTATTCTTGGTTACAGTTTGTATGAATGTTTTAGAACTGACAGAAAGGTTGGGGTTATATGTTTGTTTCTAAGGAAATTACTTTGTCTTCTTTCTGTAAATTTTCAGGTAGAAGCTATATTAGTCAAGCTCGTAGGCACTGCAGGCACGAATTCAGTCAGACTTTTGGCGTGTTACAAAAGTCTGAGTATTTCAACATTGGATCAGTTTGAGCATTTTGAATGAGTTCTGCTGTGATGCATTCCATAGCTTTACATATAAGTATGGTGAGGCTGATGGGCTTAGAATTACCTGCTTTGGTAGAATGACGACTCTTGCATACAGGATTCACTGTGACTGTTTTGCAGTCATCAGGCACAAAACCTTGTGGATAGTTTAAGTTTGAACAGTTTAAGCAGAGGTTTGGATAGTGTATACTTGGCACTTAAGAGGATGCAGCCTGGTACTTCTCTGGTCCCATGAAATTATTATTTTTTTATTGTTGATAAGTGGTTTAAAGTTAGCACTAAATTCCTTGGGATCAGAATGTGTGATGTTACAGATAAGCTGATTGCATTGTTGGACATTATTCCTTAATTTCCTAGCATAACTGGCTTGAAGACTTAAATGATGCTGCCAGTGCAGCATCCCTTCAGCCTAATTCCCACTCTCATGTCTGTAAGAATCCAAACTGCTTATACAAAGTGCATGACTTTCACAAGCACCTTAACAAAAAAAAAATCCCATGGTGGGGGCGTGGCCAAGATGTCAAACAGCTAACAGCTTAGAATTTTAGCTCTGCCTATTTTTCATTATTCTGACAGGAATATACTTTTTTCCTGAATAAAACCATTCAAATACATCTTAGAAGAAATGTAAATATCTGCTCTTTTGTTTTTTTTTCCTTTGGTTTAGCGTTCTTATTCTTCTT
This sequence comes from Protopterus annectens, assembly GCF_019279795.1. Lineage (NCBI taxonomy): Eukaryota > Metazoa > Chordata > Ceratodontiformes > Protopteridae > Protopterus > Protopterus annectens. The sequence continues at coordinate 1,170,790,493 of NC_056748.1, forward strand.
TTTTTTATTTTTCATAGGTAGGTACTAGGGTATTAGCCCTAGAGCCTATATAAGCCTAGTCGAATGGTACCCTGGTTTTTGCCATCCAAGAAAATTATTTTCCTGTGCCCCTGTTGAGCAGAGCCACAGAAGTGATTCCCGGGGTGAATTTCCTATCTCCCATCCAATCATCAAGATTTTTCTTGAAGAGTGCTAATGAGGAGCTTTGTTTGATATAGATAGGTAGTTTGTTCCAGAGTATGGGAAGTCTCTGAGACAGGAATCTATCCCTCCAGCATGTTCTGTTTATTGTGGTGACAAGGTTTAGGTCCGTAGAGTGTGTAGCTCAGAGGGATTGGGATTTCTTTAAGTGGAGCATGTCCAACAGCTCTGGGTTTGACATAGCTTTGTATGTTAGGCAGAGATCACCTCTGAGCAGGCAATATGCGATGGAGTAAAGCTGGAGTTTTTTTGAGATGGTCTGTGTAGGGCATCTGTTTGAAGCCATTAATCCTCTTTGTGAGGTATTTCTGCAGCCTTTCCAGTTGTTGTAGATGTCTTGTGAGGTACATACCAAAAGGGGCATTGTACTCTATAATGGGTCAAATGAGTGACGAGTAGAGGGGAACAATGACCTCTTTTTTCCTGGATGACCTTTTGTGATGAGGTGTGCCACGTAGAATGATTTCCTGACTAGTTTGGCAATGTGATTATCAAAGGAGAGACTACTGTTCAACTGTGTCCCAAAGTCTCTTATCACACTTTTGGTGTTAAGTAGAGTACCGCATATGTGGTAGTTCATGGGTACAGAGTTTTTACCAAAAGGGATGACAATGCACTTTTTGCCATTGAGCTTGAGGCCATTGCTTTGACACCAGGCATCTGTCTCAGTGAGGCCCTTTTGTAGGATGTCCACATCATTAGTAGTTTTGATTATGGCGCCTAGTTTGCAGTCATCTGCGAACTTTGTTAGCCAAAGACATTCTGTGTTAGCCTGTACTTCAGAGAAGTAGGTACTAAACAGGCGAGGACCCAGGACTGAACCCTTTTGTACTCCACTTGTCACTGGTCTGAAGTTGGATTTAGAGTCTGCTACTTTCACAGTGTGGGTTCTGTCAGTGAGCTAGTTGGCAACCATCTTGTGACATAGGGATTTATACCTAGTTTAGTGAGTTTATCTATAATTCCAGAGTGGGGGATGGTGTCAAAAGGCTTGGCGCGATCTAGATAGGCTGTGTGAACCACCTTACTCTCATCTACGGCTTTGGTGACCACTTCAAAGAAATCTATCAGGTTTAGGAGACATGATCTGCCTTTTACAAACCCGAACTGGGTAGGGTCCAGAGTTTGGAGATTACCAGTGTCATTGTTTATAAGTTCCATGATGATATGTTCCATAGCCTTGCAGACCAGGCTCATCAGGCTAATGGGGCAGTAGTTCCTGGGGTCCGTGGTGGCTCCCCCCTTTGTAGAGTGGGATAACCGTTGCTTTGCACCATTCAGTTGGCACAAAGCCTGAGGTGAGGCTATGATTGAACATGGCACGTAGGTGGGGTGCCAGTTCATTCTGTAGTTCATGGAGAACTCAGCCTGGGATGCTGTCAGGTTCCATGGATGCTGTGTTCTTGGCTTTGGAGAGTGTGTTTTTTTACCTGTGCAGCTGTGATTACAGGAACTTTGCATTCTTCCGGTATAGAGATGGGCCCTTTAGGAGGTGAGAGAGGGTTAAAGTTAGCACTGAACCTATCTGCCAGGATGTTGGCAAAATCAGTTGGTTCCATTGTGCTGTAACTCAGAGCAGATCTGAGTGTTGCCATTGAGATTCTTGACATAGCTATAGAATGCTTTGTGGTTGTCTTTAGAATCAGTCGCAATTTGTTTTTGTAACTAGCTTTGGAGGATTTTATGAGGGATCTCAGCTTCTTACTGGGGCTGACCAGGGAGTTCCACCAGTCATGGGATTTTAATCTTTTCTTGCAGCAGTTTCTTTCTTCTGTTGTAGAGTTTGTTTATGGCAGGGGACCACCAGATTGGCTTTCTTTTTTGGGAGGATAGCATCTTGGTTTTGTTATTGATTGCATGATCCATGCACTTGTGTAAGTGCTTATAAAGTGCATTTGTATAGGATTCAGCAGTTGTACCTCTATTGTCCATCGGCATGGGTGTCGTGAAATTTGCCATTTCTGTATTAAGAAGCGTGAAGTTGGCTTTGGAGAAATTTTTTTACGGTGGTTTCCCTAATGGGGTTGGGATGTGGATGTCTAGGATGATTAGTTTGTGGTCAGATCTGGCCAACGAGGAAGTGACATCTGGTGTGGAACACCAGTTGCCCATGTTGGTAATGACCAGGTCTAGGATATTGCTGCCCCTGGTGGAGGTGTGGATAAGTTGATCTAAGGTGTTGGAATTTATGAATTCCAGAAAACGTTGAGCACAAGAGTTCGTACATGAGTAGTTTTCCCAGTTAATGGTGGGGTAGTTGAAATCGGACATTATTAGGGTTTTAGGTTGTACCCTAATATTGTCCAGTGTATCAAGAAATGAGGAGTGGGAATCCTGGGGCATGGTGGGGGATCTGTAGCAAGCTACAATTTGGATTGCCATCTTGCCCACAGTTAGTTGCACTTGGATAATCTCAGATGCATTATGCTGAGCAACCAGCCTGGAGATGTGGATATTCTTAATGAATATGGACACGCCTCCGCCTTTAGTGTTTCGGTCCAAGTTAGGTGGCCAAAAGGTGTGGTATGAATTATAGCCTGTTAATGCAGGTGTGCTCTCTGGAGCCTTGAACCAGGTCTCTGTCGCTGCACAGATGTCAATATTCTCCATTTTAAGGAGTGCCTCGAGTGAGTGCATTTTGAGGTTTAGACTTATAGCATTGAGTAGCATTACCCTCAGATTTTGCTTGCTTGTACCTGTTATGGTGGTGAATTTGTCATTTGAACCTTGCCTACAAAAGGCACTATAGGGGTGGCAGGAGCCTTAGCCAGTATCCAGAATCCCAAGGGTGACAGGTGCAGGCCATCTCTGGCAAAGCATCGTGGTTTGTTGATCATGTCATCCCAGGCAGACAAATACTGGATCCCCTTAGAATGACAGTCTTTTTTGTCCTTGTACTGTGGTATCATTCTGGGTAATGGCAGGATGCTACTCAGGGCTAGGGTCATACCTGCCTGGGCTACAAGATTGGACAGCTCCTCCATGTCTCTTTTCATGTAGTCCAGGGTGGTAGATCTCAGGTCATTCACACCAACATGGACAATGACTGAGTCATATTTGTACTTGTTGTGGAGTGACCTGAGTGTGTGCATTATGTGGCAGATCCTGGCACCCAACAGGCAACTGACAGTAACTTTCTCCTTGTTTAGCCTGATGAGTGGAACATCAGTGTGCCTGACTATAGAGTCACCTTTGACTAGCGTGTTGGGTGCGTTGTTATGCCTTATGGGCTGTGGTTCAGTGGCACACTGAGTTTGTGGGCTATGTATCATCTGGTTTGTGTTGGGGGGTGGAGGTTGCTTCTGTTTCTGCTTTGGAGGTCCCTGTTGCTTGGGTAGATTTTTATTGAGAGCTTCCTCTAATGTCGGTGTGTGTTTTGCGTTTCTGTGTGTGTGTTTTGGTGGTGCAGGTTTTGAGGGATTATGTGATGAGTGTGGCATGGTGCAAGTGTTTACCTTCTCCTCTTGACTGTCTCATCCAGTCTTGGGTGAAGAGAGCTTTGCTTCCAGTTTCACTATGTAAGTGCATCTGTCACAGGTTTTAGTGTTGGGTGGTAGGAGGAGAGGGTTGTCTGTGTACATGAGGCAATTGCTGCATTACCCCAAGATGCCCAGATTCATCAGGTAGACAGGAGAAAACACCGGGAGCTGACCCTTAGACAAGCCTGGATAGGTGCTTATTTATTAAGTAATAAAAACTGTTTTCCTTTAGACAAGTGAGGAAAGTTGAGTGCTGTAGTAATTTGTAGCTTATTTAGTGCTTACAGTGAGTTCTGAACAAGTGCTGAGCTCAAAGAAACAGATTTGAGTGCTGAGACTAAAAAAACTGGCTAGTTCTAAGAAACAAAATGAAGACAGAAGGCTTTCATCCAACACAGAAAGGCTTTGGGACTCAGAAGCTTACAAACAGTCCTGGATACAGCAAATCTGTATCTGGACTAGACGACTTACAGGAAAGGCAGGAAAAAGCTTAGAATTTTTTTTTTGTAACGTGGAAAGGGGAAAGGAGGAGCAGAAACTAAGTGGGTTGGCCTTCTCAAATGTTCTCAGTGGGTTAGGTAGAATGAGGTAATGACACTATACTGGAAGGAGAGTCCTAGATCAAATTTACAGTAGGGGCAGGCAACTGCAAAGCCACCAAGTAAAAATCAGAACAAGCAAACCCAACCAGATGCTTAACAATTGTAGAAAATTTCTAGTTAATACCTCACACACAGTGAAACTAGCTAGAAAAGTATGCAGCAGACAATAAAAGTGCCTGTTTCCTGTCAATAAGTTTTCAACAGGAGATGCAGACATGAGTAACTTGAAGAACTCACATCAGGAAAATGCAGTGAAGAAGGAGCTTCAATCCATTATTACAAATATTCAAGAACTCTCAATAAAAATAGACAAACTGGATGATAAAATTGATAAGATAAAACAGGACAGGAGTAAACAACTAGATCTACTTAATGAGATAATCAAGAAACATGCTGAACAGATTTCCTCTATTGAAGAAACAGTGACTGATATTGATGGCGGTGTGTCAGAGTGTGAAAATCAGAATGAGTTTCTTCTGAAGCAGAATAATAAACTCCTAGAGAAAGTAGAAGATTTAGAGAGTAGATCAAGGAGAAACAATCTAAGAATCTATGGGATAGCAGAAAAACAGAGGCTACAACATGATACAATGTCTGAGTAAATGGTTACCCACAGCACTTAATTTTCTTGAATCTCTTTCATTTGGAATTGAAAGAGCCCACCGGCCTCTGTCAAAACTAGCTTCAGTTAGAAATTCACCTACCCCCAAGATCCATAATAGTAAGATTTATGTCAACTCAAGATAAAGACTTTAAAATCTGCTTGGACCAACTCTCCTGTCAAAATTAAAGGCAAAAACATTTGTTTTGACAATGATTATACTTCTTCTGTTGTTGCCAAAAGGAAAGAATGTAATAAAGCCCCTTAAAAAAATCTAACATTAAAGCTCAAATACTTTTTCCGGTCAGAATAAAAATATATCTGCCTAATGGTGAGCAGATTTTTGACTCTTTACAAGAAGCTATAGACATTGTCCAAAAGAAAGACCTAATATCTCATACTGAAGATATGGACTGGTCAGCACAAAGCCTGAAGAGACATGCAACAAAAAATGGATGGACTGTGAAACCCATAAAAAAAACTGAAGGATAAACAGAATGGACTTTTCTTCTTTTTTTCAATATGTGTGTATTTAACAAGGTGAATAGTGGTATTTACTATATTTTCTTCTTTCTGTCTACTTTATTTCACTTTGTATCTAAAAATCTTTAAATATCTTTTGCATATTAATCTGTTAAACATAGACCTATGTCATGTGTGTAATTGGTGGGTTAATACATTTGTGCTTACTTAAATTGCAAGGGTGCTTGTAGTTGTAAAAGTAGCTTTGATTTTTTAATTAAATATCTTGGTATATTAAGAGGTTAATGACCTTTTAATTGTAATTGGATGGGGACCTATAGAAAAATGTATATAGTGTATTTTTTTGCTTTCTTTGGCCCTTTATTTTCTTTTGTGACCTCGTGTACTTAGATGTGGGTAGTAGTAATTGAATATGAAAAGAAAACAGAAAATGTATGTCTTGTTGTTTATCAACATTGGGTCTCTATGAGAAACATCTTAGAAATGTGATTGTTGTTAATTTACACTAATTTGGACACTGTGATTAGATTAGTTCTGTGGTGTTATGTTATGACTAGCTATGTCCTTTTTTGTTGATTCCGTGGATTTTGGAATGATGCTTAATAAATATTAAAGGCTTTAAAGACTGGTTCCAATCTGAAGTAAATACTTTTCTGGAGGTTAATAACAATGGTGAAGTAACAGATGCTATACTCTGGGATACATTGAAGGTCTACCAGATGTTGAATTGTACTCAAAAGCAGTTATTATTAACATAGTCTTACATTGGCTTACCCCGACCTATGTCTCAAGCTGGAAACAAGTGCATGAAGCTCACATAATTTCTATCAGGTTTATTTGTGGTTAACTTATACTGTTACTAAACATTAGTAAAATATGTTGGATACTTTGTGACTTATGTATATATAGTAAAAAATGTACCCATTTCTCTTATGGTATAAATCAAATCTTTTACACTTTCAAAAATATAATGGAAAGTAACTATAGTGTTAAACGACTACTTTTTCTTATGCTTCCCATATCCTACACTCATGAATGTTTAGAATCTTTCAATATTAACAAGATGTTGAACTTTACAGACAATAATTTAAAATTCTGGTATCAATTTATAAATAAATATAAAATCCAGACAGTAAACTTTCTCTTAGCCAGGTATAACATTAAACAAGACAGCTGGCTATTCTTGTAAACTTTAAGGCAATTTATTGAATGTAGACTGAGACTTAGAATAAATTTAGATTCAGACTCCATACCATTATTGCTGCAACTTATTATGTGTTGTAATTTGATGAACATTGAACAAAAATTACATATTTCTCCTATATACAAAACTTTAAAGGAATAATGTTTGGCCTTTGAATCAACTTACTGGAGTTACTCCACAAAAATTAAAGAACCCATATCTACTAGTAATAGGAAATAATTATTAAAATCTATAAATAACACCACATCTTCTTTATATTGGAAGTTAGTCACCTGGAAATTTCTCCATAGAAGTTTTTTCACACCACACAAAATTGCTATTATCACTAAAAGGTAGGGAAATGAAATGTTGGAGATGTGGTGAAACCTCAGAAGCTAATTGGGTTCATATGGTCATCAAATGTAGAAATATATTACAGTTTTTGAATGATTTTAAATATTTTGTAAAGGCGCTGTGGTCAGACAATTGTCATATTACTGATTCCTACAATTATTTGATGTTCCCGTCCCAAGTGTAATCCCTAAACATTAGATACCTCTTCTCTGGTCAGTTTTGGTCATTGCTAGGACGATTATAACATTAAATTGGAAGAGTAAACAAGAACTCTTATTTATTGATTTTATAAGCTTAGCCAAATGTGTATGTAAAAGCGAAATACAAACCATTTCTATTAGAACTTCTAATATAGCACACAAAAAATTAGCCTGGAAAAAATTGCAAATTTTATTAGATAAATACTAATATTATGTAAATATTTTTATGCTGACATCGTCATGGATGATTGTATATAGTTATTGGTAGTTGTTTATTTGTTCTTTATTTATGTTTGAATTGTTAGTTGTTGATTTTTGATTGTAGACCCAAATAAAAAGGTGTTTAAAAAAAAATTCCATGGCCGATTCAGCATCAATGTCTCTGGATTCTAGAAAAGGATCATGCGAAGTTGCAGCCAGCAGTCCAATTCCAAATGATAAAGAGAGTAGGATCTGCAATTGTTTGGGGAGAAAACTTGCACCTCAGCTCCAGTCTCTCATACTCAGGTTTTAGGACTCTCTCCCCAAGTAGCTCAGAGTGGTAGTGGGGATACAATACAAAGGTCTTAGGAAGTCAGTGCTAATTTCCATTCTCAGGTTGCCAGGTACTCCATTAATTATGTCTCTCATGCAGTGAATGACTGTAATATGGTAGCTGCTATTAGAGGCATGCCCATTTGAGGAACCAGCCCCTGCTACAGCCAAAGCAGAACTTTTTGCTGCTTCATTAGATAAGGAGCTTCTCTTTGACCACCCTGAAGAAAAAGTGTTCAGAATCCTGAAGGAAAAGGGAAGGGCTATGCAGTCCATCAAGGAGTTCTTTCACTTTCCTTGACCTAAGTATGTAATAAATTGCTCTACCAAAAGTTGCCCCCCCCCCAACAAGTAAGAACCATCCACAAAAAATAAAGAAAGGGAAATATGGTAAATGGTATATGCTGGCCTTGTTGATCTGGAGATGTGGCTCAAGACCAGGATTTTCAAAGGAAGTAGCTATGTCTCACCTCAGTGTCCCCTCTCCAGAAAATACCCTTCCTTTACTTCTCCCACGAACACAGAAAAGATAGGAGGCAGTCTGTCCTTATTTGCAGTCCACTGAGAGACCATCAAGCAAAACAAATGGGTACTGCAGGTTAAGAACAGGCTGCAGGGTACAATTCCAAAAGAGACCAAATTTCTGTGATATTCCATCAGTACCAAGCAAACATTCTGTCCGTGTGCCACAACAGGTAAAAAGTCTCTTAGATCAGGGGACAGACCAGACAAACAGAAGAAGTTACCCTACTAAGATCTATATTTTCTACCAAAGACAGGACAAACAGAAACACTGAAAAATAGGTAGGAAAGGTCACTGCAAGGAAATGTGGCATGGTTGACCAAAGGGAAAGACTGGGTCCTTCTGGTCCAGGTTCCAAAGGAAGAAGAGTTATGACAAGTTTATGCTTCTTCCTCCCTCATTCCCAAAAGTTGAACTTCAGCCTGCAACCTCTACCTAACCTTCGCTCACTAGATTTCTTTCTTAGACAATGAGAGACCATCACAGAAGACAGCTGTGTACTTATTTCAAAAAGAAATCACATTTTTGTTGTGTCTTTTTAGTACTGTCCTATCAAAGACAATAGTTTCCACCTGTTATGCAACAGCTGTCCTTTTAGGGGACCATAGAAAGAATAACAAATAAAGGAGAAGAAGGCACAGGCTTATAGTCGAGACTGTTTCTGTTACAAGGAAAGATGCACCCTGGAGACCAGTTCTAGACTTGTTAAGGTTAACTAGTTCCTAAAAAAGACCAGAGTTTAAAATATTAATCTTGTAAGCCCTTCACTTTCTACTTTTGCCAGCCATAACATGGTGACTCTAGATTGAAAGATGCCTACCATCATATCGACATGGTGAGAAGACCCAGAAGGTTTCATGATTTAGAAGCAAGGTAGTTTCAGATATTAGTTCACTTCATTGCAAACACAGTAGTGCTCAGCTCTAGTAGTTTCCTTTTCATATCTAGCCCTACATGGATGACTGCCTAATCCAGGCATTAACCCTGGAGGACATTAAAAAAACTGTAATGCGCTTCAGCATGCTTTCAAAACCTAAATCACTTGTTTCCGATTCCATTGAGACAGGTCATCTTTCTTTAAACAGAGAGTAGCAAAGGACCTTCCTTCATTCCTTCAAAGTACTCTTCCTAGCAGACAGCTTCCAATCAGTAAAGCAGTGGTACAAAATTTCTAAGAATCCTTGGCTGTGTGATTGCATCTCCCTTCCTGATGGCATGTCTTGCAAGGCTACATGGGTGGAAATGTTAGCTGTATGTAACTGAGAGATGGAGTGAGCATAGTCATTGTTTGGAGTACCCCATCTCCCTACATCCACATATGAAGAAAGAGATCATGGTATACTCTGCAGGCTTGACTCAGTCATGGGTTGACTAGGTCCATGCACTCAGACACTCACCACAGGTTCCTCTACTATAACTTTGTATGCTTACTTAGGGGAACTCAGGATGGGACTGCAACCTGAAAAAAGGCACATCAGTATCAAAGAAATGATGGCAGTAATGACTTTCATGCCCATTTGGGAACCAGGAACGCTACATATAAGAGACAATGAAAATGTGAGAGTTTTGTGTGTGTGTGTGTGTGTGTGTGTGTGTGTGTGTGTGTGTGTGTGTGTGTGTGTGTGTGTGTGTGTATGTGTGTATGTGTGTGTGTGTGTGTGTGTGTGTGTGGGTGGGGGGGGTTCAGATTGGCTATGCAATGACTGGATCCAGCCCAGGAGTCAGGGATGACTGTCAAGGCACCATATGTTTCAGGAGGAACTGGCAGACCATCTAAGCAAAACAAAGTCCATGTCTTGCAAACAGATGCTGATCAGATGCATTTTCTTGGATCTAGTTCACAAATAGGCTGTGTCAAAAGCAGACCTTTTTGCGTCCTTCCAGGCAGACAGTGCAAGATGTTTTGCATCAATACCCCAACAGTAGCAGCCTGGGTAACATATATCTTCTGAATAAAATGGGTGGGTCTGTTTACACTTTTCCCTCAACACCCTTTTGGTCAAGAGGAATGGACCAGAATTGTTCCTCACTACTTCATTTTGACTCAGGCAGCACTGATTCTCTCTCTGTCTCTCTGTTGTTAAGCTTGAATGGGTACAAAATCTTTTTTTCTGCCTCATCATGTGGACCTCTATATACCCAAGTCTGAGGATTCTAAAAATCACAGAGCATGGATGCTTTAGCACTAATACCCTTTAGGCACATGTTTTCAGAGGAAAGCCAGAAATTAATCTGTTGGTGGTGTTAACATCTTCTAGAAGAATTTATGAATGACAGGCCTTGATGTGCAAAAATCTGTTCCTTGTGTTTCGTAAGGGCAAATATTTGATATACTAACCATATATTTAAGCCAAAAGTGGTAACATAGCTCTCTTTGAACCTGGCCAGTCACTTAGCAGTATGTTTTTACAGTTCTCCCAAAATAGAAGGGAAATGATCTTACACTCCCATGATGTGCATAGTAAACTGAGGTATTAATTGGACAGAAAAAAGCATAGTATGAGCAGTTGTTCATTATATAATTTCTTATTTTATTAATTTCTTATTTTTTTGCAAAAGGGAAGAGGTGCCTTTTCCTCATCCTTAGCATAGTGTATTTGCCTGTGTTACAATTTTTGTGTCATGTCTGTCCATTGGCAAGTTTAGTGTCCACTCCTCTAGTGCTACTGCAGCGACAGCTGTATTCTTCACATGAGACACCACTCAAGCCACCTAGGAGCACAGCTACATGGTCATCCATATACACCATCACCAAGCATTATAAGCTGGATAGCTTATCTAGAATTAGGGTATGATTCCTCAAGGCCTCCGCAGAACCACTCCCAGTCAGGGCCATCCACCCACTGGTTCATAAGCTTTGGAAATCTTTCTATCTTCCTAAGTGTCTTTGCTGTAACAATGAAAAACAAAGAGGATAGTACAGTTGTATAGGATCTTGCCATGACGGTGTCTTTCCCTTTTTGGTGTGCCTTTGTGTATTATATGCAAAGCCCTCTTGATCTGTCACCAACTTTTTTTTCCCTGTCCCTGTTGTTGATAGTAAAATAATACTGTCACTTGCAATAAAATCTTTCATTATTATCTGAACTTTGCTCCGTCTAGATCTCCTTGAAATCATCTGGACGTATAAGTGAATTTAAGTACACTTTTATATTCTCTTTTTCATATAGTTCTGAATTGAATTTATTTATTTTTGTTTCTCACTGAATATTAACTCAACTGAAAGTTGTGGCTGTGTCTCTACAGAGTACTTGTTAGAATTTCTGTGTAGCCATTGATAGCAATGGGGGGTAGTTTCACCTCATCATTGATATTCTGTCCTGCCTTATATAAGTGGTATATTCTGGGTTATTTCTGCTTATTATCTGAGCTTTGCTCTGGCTAAGATCTACCTGAAATCAACTGGACGTATAAGTGAATTTAAGTACACTTTTATCTGCTCTTTTTCATATAGTTCTGCATTTAATTTATTTATTTGTGTTTCTCACTGAATATTAACTCAGCTGAAAGTTGTGGCTGTGTCTCTACAGAGTACTTGTTAGAATTTCTGTGTGGCCATTGATAGCAGTGGGGGTAGTTTCACCTCATCACTGATATTCTGTCCTGCCTTATATAAGTGGTACATTCTGGGTTATTTCTGCTTATTATCTGAGCTTTGCTCCAGCTAAGATCTACCTGAAATCAACTGGACGCATAAGCGAATTTAAGTACACTTTTATCTGCTCTTTTCATATAGTTCTGCATTTAATTTATTTATTTCTGTTTCTCACTGAACATTAACTCAACTGAAAGTTGTGGCTGTGTCTCTACAGTTAGTTCTTCACCCACCCTCCCTGTTTTTGTTTTAGTGTTAATGTTGGTGGCTTTGAAATTGCCCGCCCCTCTTGTAAATTTGTATTTGGATACTCCTTCTGGGCCCATCTCATTTGCTCACTCAACTGAGTGCAGTGAGATCATATTCTGATTTCAGGCACTCCTACTGTGTGAAAAGAGAGCATTTGGGAAGGACAACCCCTGTAGCCTCTTAATCCTGCTCTATTCCCTCCCTAAAAATAAATAAATAAATAAATAAAATATATACATATTTTATTCAGCTGCTCTTACTGTAACTGTCTTAGTTGCTGTTCTGCATACTGTTATCTGTTCAGTCGCTCTTACTCTGCACTTATTACTGCTTTTAATTGTAGCCTTCTGCACTTGTTTTTTAGTCATTTGTTAATTTAATTGCATTTATTTAAACTGTATTAGCAGTAATATTGCTACACACTCAAGTGTGCTAGCCTGCACTGCAATTTGAATTGTATTTACTGCTGTTTTAGCTACTTTTCTGTAAAAAAAAAAAATAAAATAAAATAAAACAAATTCTAAGCTTGTCTCCTGTCTTTCCTGTAACTAGTCTAGTCCAGATACAGACTTGCTGCATCCAGGACTGTTGCTAAGCTTCTGAGCCCCCCAAGCCTTTCTGTGTTAAAGGGAAGCCTTCTAGCTTGTCAGTGGGAATGGTAAGCACTAGGTAGCCTCTCTACCATGGGAAGAGTGGGTTTTGGCCCAAAAATTGTAGTTCATTGGCCGTTTGGGCAGTTTTTCCATCTCTTTCTAATTTCTGGTTTAAAAGCCTGCGTTTGCGTTTGGTCCCCGCCTTTCCTGTAACTAGTGTAGTCCAGGTATAGATTTGCTGTATCCAGGACTGTTGGTAAGCTTCTGAGCCCCCCAAGCCCTTCTGTGTTGGAGAGAAGCCTTCTAGCTTATCAGTGGGAGTGGTAAGCACTAGGTAAACTGTCTACCAAAGGAGGAATGGTTTCTGGCCGAGAAATTATAGTTTATTGGCCATTTGGGAAACTTTTCCATCTCTTTCAACCTTCTAATTTAAAAGCCTGTGTTTGCGCGTGTTTCCTGCCTTTCCTGTTACTAGTCTAGTCCAGGTACAGATTTGCTGTATCCAGGACTGTTGGTAAGCTTATGAGCCCCCCAAGCCCTTCTGTGTTGGAGAGAAGCCTTCTAGCTTATCAGTGGGAGTGGTAAGCACTAGGTAAACTATCTACCACAAGAGGAGTGGTCCCTGGCCCAGAAATTGTAGCTATTGGCTGTCTGAGCAGTTTTTTTCCATCTCTTTCAACTTTCTGGTTTGAAAGCCGCACTTGCGCTTGTTTCCCACCTTTCCTATAACTAGCCTAGTCCAGATACAGAGTTGCTGTATCCAGGACTTTTGGTAACTTCTGAGCTCCACAAGCCTTTCTGTGTTAGAGGAAAGCCTTCTAGCTTATCAGTGGGAGTGGTAAGCACTAGGTAGCCTGTCTACCACAAGAGGAGTGGCTCTTGGGCCAGAAATTGTAGTTTATTGACCATTTGGACAGCTTGTCCATCTCTTTCAACTTTCTGGTTTAAAAGACCACATCTGCACTTGTTTCCCATCTTTCCTGTAACTAACCTACTGGGAAGCACTAGAAAGCCTTAAACTGATACAAGCCTTCTAGCTTAGAAGAGAGACTTCGGAGTGATTATGTATCAGATGTCCTTCAAGAATGCAACTGCAGTCGTAACATGTGGGTTGTCCTGCCTCAGGCAGCCCTCGGTCGGCCGGATTCCAAAGTCTGGGTCCGACGTCGGCTGATGTCGCATTTCTCTCCGACGTCAGAGCGGCTGGAGTACATAAGCATCAGCCGACGCCATTTTCTCCAGTCTTTCTTGCCTTGGTGCCCGAAGCAGAAGCAGTTCGCAAGTGCCGGTCGGTCAGCTCCTGTATTCTACGATACCGAAGTCATCGAAAAAGCTAAGTACCCCGTTGGGGACCTTTTCTTGCCTCAGCCGATGTCAGAAATTACTGAAAAAGTTAACAATTGTCTTTTTTGTGGTAAACAAATACCTCATAAGGATTTCCACTCTTACTGCCTCCCTTGCCTGGGCCCAGACCACGACGTCTCGGCCTGTGTAGCCTGTGCTCACTTCAACAAGCGCACTCTCAGGCGCCGGGCGGAGTTCGCTGAAGATTTTTTCGGCGATAAATTTGCCTACACCATGCCGTCGGATCTTCCGACATCGCAAACACCCAAAAAGCGAAAAGACCGGGACCGACATCCTCGTCCCGCGTCTAACACCGACTCCATGCCAAAACCTAGCGTGAGTGCTCCGGTTCCCTCTGAGACGGTCTCTCCACCGCTCCGAACCGAAGGCACCGCATTACCGATGACTCCGATTCCAGACATTACTCCGACGCCAGTTATGGACTTTCCTACGGATACCGAAACCGAGGAAATGCCCGAGACCATTGCTGTAGACAAGGTCACTCCTGCACGTGGAGCTGCCAGGCCTCCTATGGCCATGTCTATTAAGGCCTACACTAGGGCTAAGGCAGCCAGCAAAACAAAGCATATTACTTCTAAATCCTTACCTCAGCCGACTCCGGAGACACAAATTATGTCCATGGCGGCTGATTTAATTTCCATGATTAGAGGTTCACAGGCCCATCCTGAGAGAGCATCCCAGCCTCCTCCTGATAAAAGGGCGCGGGTTGAACCCTCTGACCCTACTCCTTCAGATGAAGACTCTGAGGGCTCTGTCCACTCTGATAGCCAGGAAGAGCTCTTCCAGACTTATGAGGACTCGGATGCAGAAGATTCCATCCCTTCAGCCTCCCCTCCTGAGGATATTTCTTTTGGGGAAGTTCTGCACACCATGAGGGAACATTTCAAGTGGCAGGGTCAGGAATATTCTGATTCTAGGAAACGCCTTAGGACTTTCCTTAAGAAGCCTCAGCACAGGCCCTTAGCTATTCCTCCTGTACTTGATGTTCTGGATGATTTGTATTCTGACTCTAGTGCTACCCCTGATTCTCTTCCTCCTGCTTCAGCCAAGCCAGACAGGTATTACAGGGTCCCAGAAACTCATTCCCATTTATTCAGGGCCCATTCTGCTGATTTGGAAACTATTTCACAGGGGCCTAAAGGAGTTTCAGCCTCCACCTCTAAAAATCCTTTGCCCTCCAACAGGGAAGCAAGGTCATAGAGATGGGGCAAAAAGGTTTACACATCCACTACCTTATCTATGAGAGCTTTAAATTGCCTTTTTCATATGTTACAATATCAGGATTATCTCTTAGAAGATTTACAAAAAACATTAGCTTCTCCTGATCCTTTAGACAGGAAGACTTTGCAGGAAGCTGTACATAACACTCAGCAAGTAAGCAATCACTTCCTGCAGTGTGGATATGATTCACTGGAAGCTTCATGTAGGGCAGCTATGACAGGGGCAGTGATTCGTAGACATGCTTGGTTAAAAGATCAACCTCTACCAGATCATGTAAAAGCAAAACTTCTGGATGCACCTTTGGAAAAGAACAAGCTTTCTGGTGCAAATGCTAAGGATGTGTTAAAGACCATCGAAGAAAAAGCAAAATCAGTTCAGACTGTGAAAGATTTCCTCCAGGTTCAACCCCCCAGATTCAGTAGGAATTGGCCTTCAAAAAACTGGTCCTTTCCTAATCCAGAAAAGTTTCAAAGGGGTAAGAACAGACGTGGCCGAGGAAGAGGCCAATACAGAGGCCCTTACAGGGGACGACAATGGCAGCCAGGAAACCAAAGAAGTGACGCAGGGGTTTCACCTGCCCAACAACCACAAACTCAATGACTTTCCTCTACTACCACCTACCAGGGAACATCTAGAAGCTCCCTTGGGCGGGAAATTATCTCTGTTTGCAGAAAACTGGCACAGACTGACAAAGGACAAATGGATTTTGGACATTACAGACCGATGGTACAGGTTTCATTTTCATACCTTACCAAGAAAACAAGGCATGCCAAACCTACCACAAAATCAAAGGGCAGAGGCTATCAAACAAATCACTCTGCTGACTCGAATGAAAGCAATAGAAAGAGTTCCACAGCAAGAACAAGAACGGGGGTTTTACTCAAGACTGTTCCTTGTTCCAAGAAAAGAATCTCAGTGGAGACCAATACTGGACTTGTCCGCATTAAACACCTTTCTCATAGTACCAAAGTTCAAAATGCTGACTCTACAGCAACTCCTTCCCATGCTGGGCAAGGAGTCGTGGCTGATTACTCTGGACCTCAAGGAGGCATACCTGCATGTCCCTATCAGACACAGCTGCAGAAGATACCTCAGATTTCTTGCAGGGCCAGAGCATTATCAATTCTCAGCATTGCCATTTGGCTTATCTACTGCGCCCAGAGTATTTACAAAATGCCTGGCTTCAGTAATTGCTCATTGTAGGCTCCAGGGTATACAAATTTACCCGTACCTGGACGACTGCCTCATACAAGCGGACGACAAATTGATGTTGACAAGAAACCTGGATTATGTCATACGATTACTTCAAGCTCTGGGATACACAGTCAACTTCCAAAAGTCAAGACTGCAGCCATCCCAGCAAATAATCTTCTTAGGAGCCAAACTAGACACAGCCTCTCAGATGGCTTACCTGACAGAAGACAAGCAAGAGAAGTTAACTCATTACTTCAAAGGTTTAGCAAAACTCACCCAGATGACTGCAAGGAGATTCCTACAGGCCCTGGGTTACATGGCATCCTGCATTCTACTGGTTCCATTAGCAAAACTACACATGAGAAAGCTTCAATGGTACCTAAAAAGCATTTGGTCTCAACACAGCAACAACTTGGAGACAATCATACCACTCATTCCATGCCTACAAAAGGAATTCCTATGGTGGGCCTCGGTGAGCCAGGAAAACACAGGTATGTCATTCAAAAACCACAGATAACACAGACCATGACTACAGACGCCTCAGACCTTGGATGGGGGGCACATGGAAGGCAGGTGTATACAAGGACAGTGGTCTCCAAAGGAAACACATCTGCATATAAACCAAAAGGAAATGCTGGCAGTAATGCATGCCATCGAGGCTTTTCAACACCAACTCCAGCAAGGCCATTTAATGATACGGACAGACAACACCACTGTGATGTGGTACATAAACAAGCAGGGGGCACCCACTCTTACCCCTTTGCAGACTGACAATGCAGCTTTGGGAGAAATCACTGAGCCTAAACATCCAGTTACAATCCCAGTTTGTTCCAGGAAAAGACAATGTGTTGGCGGACAGCCTAAGCAGGAATTTCACAGATCCACACGAGTGGAGGTTACATCCGAAGGCCTTCAGACAACTCACTTCGACATGGGGCAAGCCAGAAGTGGACCTATTTGCCTCTCACCTCAACCATCTTCTACCAAAATTTTGCACAAGGACATACCATCCAAAAGCTTGGAAAATAGATGCCCTCTCATTCAACTGGAACTCCCTAGCAATCTATGCATTCCCACCTCTGCCACTGATGACCTCAGTATTACTAAAGATCAAAGCAGAGAAGCCCAAGGGAATCATAATAGCTCGGATTGGCCAAGACAACACTGGTACCCACTACTACGGAGCATATGTCACACCAGGAGGTGGGCCCTCCCTCAGTGGCCTCTACTTTTGACTCAACACAATTTCAATACACTGCATCCAAACCTTCAGACACTGCAGCTAACAGCTTGGGAGATCCCATAAATAACTTCAGCTTATCTCTCTCTAAGGAAGTTCAGCGGATACTAACAGAGGCTCAAGACCATCCACCAGAAAGGTTTACTTAGCAAAGTGGAAAAGATACAGCAATTGGAATACCAGCAAGGGACATGATGCTTCATTGCTGAACATCCCACTTATCTTGGAATATTTGGCAGATATGTTAAAGAACGGCCTCTCATATTCTTCCATAAAGATACATGCATCTGCTATTTCAGCTAGATACAACACTGATCCTCCTGTTTTCTCTCACCCCTTACTAAGACAATTCCTCAGGGGAATCAAGAACATTAAGCCACCAAGAAAGGCCCCAGTGCCAGCCTGGGACCTCAATTTTGTCTTAGAAAACTGACTCTACCTCCTTTTGAGCCAGCAGCTTCAGTTGACTTGCAATTTCTATCATGGAAGACAGCTTTCCTGTTGGCAATTACCTCAGCAAGAAGGGTTTTGGAGCTACAGGCCCTAATGGCAATACCACCCTTTATTATTTTCCACAGAGACAGGGTTTCATTAAGGACCAACCCTACTTTTATGCCAAAGGTGGTATCTAGGGTTTCTCTAAATCAAGCCATTCATCTGCCTGCTTTCTTCCCCAATCCTGAGAATAAGGGGGAAAGACTTTTGCATACCTTGGACATTCACAGACAACTTCGATACTACCTGGACAGAACCAAGGCCAGTAGGAAGTCTGAACAACTTTTTGTAGCTTACGCCCCTGCAGTCCAGGGAAAAGCAATTTCAAAACAGACTATTTCTAAATGGATTGGGCATTGCATCAGATTCTGTTATTCCTTTCATGGAAAGACTGTTCCAGCCAATGTCAGACCACATTCCACCAGAGCTACAGCCACCTCTACAGCATTTTTAAGAGGGGTGCCTACCAAGGACATTCTAGAAGCTGCTACATGGAGCTCCGTGCATACATTCTCCAAACACTACAATCTCCCTCTATATTCCAGATCCAGAGCAGGCTTTGCTTCGGCAGTCCTGCAGGGTTTGGTTGCCACACCATCTCTTTCCTAGTGCATACCTCCTCCCCCAGCTAAGCTATGGTATTCTACCCACATGTTATGACTGCAGTTGCATTCTTGAAGGACATAGCACAGTTTTGTACCTACCATAAATGTAGATGTCCGATAGACATGCAACTGCAGTCGGATTTTCCCTCCCTCCATACCCCTCTATGCCTAGGGTCCACTCCTATCCCTGTTACTCTTAGCTGGGGATATCTGTTATGGTGTATTTGTTTTATTGCTCATTTATTTGTTTGGAATCCTGTTTTTGTCTTCCAATTTGATTACAGCCTTCCTTGGAGGGCACCTGGCATCTGGGGCAAGAAACACTGAAGAAAATGGCGTCGGCTGATGCTTATGTACTCCAGCCGCTGTGACGTCGGAGAGAAATGCGACATCAGCCGACGTCGGACCCAGACTTTGGAATCCGGCCGACCGAGGGCTGCCTGAGGCAGGACAACCCACATGTTACGACTGCAGTTGCATGTCTATCGGACATCTACATTTATGGTAGGTACAAAACTGTACTTTTTCTATAGTTTGTTGCTGTACTTAACTGTTTTCTGACTAAATGCCGATTTCCAGCATTTATTGTGATTCAAAAACTTGTTTTTTTCACATATTGTACTTATTTCACTGCCTGCACTTTTAAAAAGTCGTTTTTTGTTTAAGTAATTTGTTTAACTGTTGTAGGCTACACACTAAAGTGTGATAGCCTTTTCTGATTGTTTGTAGTCATTTAAAGCTGTTTTAAGTGTATTTTTTACTGTTTTTGCCTTATCTTTAAAAAAAAAAACAAATTCCTTGTTTCCCGCCTTTCTAAGCAAGTATAGTCCAGTTTTCAGGCTAGTGCTGAATTCAGGGCTGTGTTACAGTTTCTGAGTTGCCCATACCTTACTTGGATAGAAGGAAGTTTCTCTGTTCACCTGTGAGAGAGAGGAGCTTTGAGCAGCCTATCTGTCCCTGGAGGAGTGATTCCAGCCCAGAAGTTAGTAGTTTATTGGCCATTTTGAGCTAATTTCTATCTATTTCATTTCCCTGCTATAAAAACCGTGTTTGCACAGTTTTGTGCGCCGGGCAGTGCCGGTTAGCTAGGGTTAAATTATTGCTGGCTCCACCAAGTCTCTTCTTCAGTTTTTCCATTGAAACTAGTCTAACTCTCAACCTAAGCACTCAGAAAGCATCCTACAGCCCAGCACTTGCTCAGACCTAATAGCAAGCACTAATTTACCCTGACACTTGATTGCCCAGCAGGGCAAGGCTGTTTATTCACCCCTCACCAACCAAGCGACTAAGCAACTCACCCTACTATTCAGGCATGACCAAAAGGCAATTTCAGGTGTACTCTCCAGTCCAGCTGGTGAATCTGGGTATCCTGAGGCAGTGTTACAACTGCCTCATGTACACAGACAACCCTCTCCTCTTACCACAAAACACTAACATATGCGAGAGATGCAGTTATACAGCCAAACTGGAGGCTAAGCTGTCTCCACCCAAGACTGGAACAGACAGTCAAGAGGAGAAGGTTAACACTTGCACCACACCTCCAGCCACACATAGACCTAGTAAACCAGCACTGACAAAAAGTACACACAAATACACAAAATCATACTCGGAGGCTCTAAATAAAAACCTGCAAAAGCATCAGAGACCTCCAAAGCAGACACCCAAACAACCTGCACCTCCCGTCACAAACCAGACAACACATAAAACACAAAATCAGTGTGCTGCACAATCACAGCCCTTAAGGCGAAATAACATACCTAACACACTAGTAATAGGTGACTCTATAGTCAGGCACATTGACGTCCCACTCACTAGGCTGGACAAGCAGAAGGTTACTCTCTTAGCTGCCTCTCGGGAGCCAGAATTCACCACATAATACAAGCACTCAGGTCACTCCAGAACAAGTACAAGTATGACTCTGCCATTGTTCATGTTGGTGATTATGACCTGAGACCTCCATAGACTACATGAAAAGAGACATGGAAGAGCTCTCTGATCATGTAGCCCAGGCTGGTATGACCATGACCCTGAATAGCATCCTGCCCTCACCAGGAATGATACCTCAGTATAAAGAAAAAATGATCAATTTCAATAATTGGCTAAGCTTCTGGTGTCATTCAAAGGGGATCCAGTGTTTGTCAGCCTGGGAAAACATGCTCGACAAGCAGCATTGCTTCGCAAGAGATGGCTTGCACCTGTCACCCCTAGGCTTTCGAATACTGGCCAAGGCTCTTGCTGCCCCCATAGTGCCTTTTTTAGGTAAGATTCAAAAGTCAAACCCTCCTCTGTAAACAGCACAATTAACAAAAACTGAGGGTTATGCTACTCAACGCCAGGAGTTTAAATCTCAAAATGCACGCGCTCAAAGCACTCCTCAGTATGGAGAATGTCGACATTTGTGCAGTAACTGAAACCTGGTTCAAGACTCCAGAGAGCACCCCAACTCTATCGGGCTACAACTCGTACCACACATTTTGGCCACAGAACATGGACCGAAACACAAAAGGAGGGAGTGTATCCATATTCATCAAGGATACCTACACCTCCAGGTTAGTGGTGCAGCATGATACCTCTGAGATCATCCATGTGCAACTAACATCGGGCAGATCTGCAATGCAAATTGTGGCCTGCTACAGATCACCTTCCATGACCCAGGACCACCACTCCATCTTTCAGGAGACACTGGAAAACATGAAGGTCCTACCGAAAACCCTGATATTGGGTGGTTTCAATTACCCTACCATTAACTGGGAAAACTACTCGAGTACAAACTCCCAGACCCAGCGCTTCCTGGAATTCATCAACTCAAATACCCTGGATCAGCTGGTAAAACCTTCCAGAGGTGAAAACATATTGGACCTGGTCATCACAAACATGGGCGACAGGTGTTCCACACCGAAAGTCAACCCGTCACTGGTTAGATCAGACCATAAACTAATCACTCTGGGTGTCCACACCCCACCACCACACCCAACTAAGGAAACCACAGTAAAAAACTTTTCTAAAGCAAACTTCACCTTATTTAAGACAGAGGCGGTAAGTTTCACAGCCCCCACGCTAAAGGATAACGCTGTCCAAGATGCAGAAACCTTTACAAATGCACTCTATGAGCACCTACAAGGATGCATGGATCGTGCCATCCCTAGTAAAACCAAGACTCACTCCTCTAAGAGAAGGAAACCAGTCTGGTGGACCCCTGCCATAAACAGGCTATACAATAGAAGGAGGAAACTAGTTCAGAAAAAAAATCATCCAATGCTAACGTCGAAAGAAAAATAGCCAAGGATTCAAAAGATAACCACAAAGCCTTCTTTAGCTATGTTAAGAATCTAAGTGGCAACTCGCAGATATGCACTAAACTAGTGCAGAATATCACAAAATATACTGAACCTACTGATATTGTCAACATCCTGGCAGATAGATTCAGTGCAAACTTCACCCCCAAAAGGGCCCACAGCAATACTGGAAAAGTGTAGTGTCCTGGAAATCACAGACGCACAGGTGAAAATAGCCCTTTCAAAAGCCAAAAACACAGTGTCAATGGGGCCAGATGGTGTCCCAGGCTGAGTCTTGCATGAACTACAGAACGAACTAACCCCCCACCTAAACACGCTGTTCAACCTCAGCCTCTCCACAGGCTATGTGCCCATAGAATGGCGCACAGCAATGGTTATTCCACTCCACAAAAGAGAGGCCACAACTGACCCTGGCAACTATCGCCCCATAAGCCTGACTAGCCTGGTCTGGAAGGCTGTGGATCACATCATCATGGAACTCATTAACAAAGACAAACTTTACAACAAAAGGAAGAAACTGTTGCAAAAAAGAGGAAAATCCCAGGATGCAAAAAACTCCCTTACCAGCCTCAGTAAGAAACTGAGATCCTTCATAAAATCCTCCAAAGCTAGTTACGAAAATAAAATTGCCAAAGATTCCAAAGACAACCACAAGGCATTCTATAACTATGTCAAGAATCTAAATGGCAATGCTCAGATGTGCTCTGAGCTAAAACAGAATGGCATTAAATATACTGATCCCAAGGATATTGCCAATATCCTGGCAGATCGATTCAGTGCCAACTTCACCCCCCTCTCACCTCCTAAATGGTCCATTTCAATACCGGAAGATTGCCAAATTCCTGTAATAATGGCCACACAGGTAAAAAAACGCACTCTCCAAAGCTAAGAATGCAGCATCCATGGGACCAGATGACATCCCGGGGTGTGTACTACATGAACTATAATATGAACTGGCACCTCATCTATGTGTCATGTTTACTCATAGCCTCACCTCAGGTTTCGTGCCCACTGAGTGGTGCAGAGCTACAGTTATCCCACTCCACAAGGGGGGGATCCACCTTGGATCCCGGAAGCTACCGCCCCATCAGTCTGACGAGCCTTATCTGCAAGGCCATGGAGCGTATTATCATGGA
The DNA here is from genome assembly GCF_019279795.1 of Protopterus annectens. Classification (NCBI taxonomy): domain Eukaryota; kingdom Metazoa; phylum Chordata; order Ceratodontiformes; family Protopteridae; genus Protopterus; species Protopterus annectens. The sequence continues at coordinate 1,170,813,642 of NC_056748.1, forward strand.
ACTTATAAACAAAGACATTGGCAACCTTCAGACACTGGACCCCACCCAGTTTGGGTTCGTGAAGAGCCGATCTTGTCTCCTGAACCTGATTGACTTCTTCGAATCAGTCTCCAGAGCCATGGACAAGGGTAAGGTGGTCCACACAGCATATCTAGACCTTGCCAAGGCCTTTGACACCATCCCCCACTCTGGAATCATAGATAAACTTACTAAGCTGGGCCTTAATCCCTATGTCACCCAATGGGTTGCTAACTGGCTTACTGATAGAACCCACACTGTAAAAGTAGCCAACTCCAAATCCAGCTGCAGACAAGTGGAGTACCTCAGGGTTCAGTCCTGAGAACGCTCTTGTTTGGCATCTACTTCTCTGAAGTACAGGCCAACACTAAGGAACCCTGGCTAACACAGTTCGCAGATGACTACAAACTGGGAGCCATTATTGAATCCCCAAATTATGTGAATACTCTACAAAAGGGCCTTACAGAAACAGATGCTTGGTGCCAGAGCCATGGGCACAAGCTCAATGCCAAGAAATGTATAGTTATTCCCTTTGGGAAAAAACATGTACCCGTGAATTACTTAGGGACACAGGTGGACAGTGGTCTCACCTTCGATAACCACATCGCCACAACAGTCAGGAAATCCTTCTATGTGGCACACCTCATCACTAAGGGCTTTTCATCCAGGAAAAAAGGACGTCGTTGTCCCACTGTACTCATCCCTCATTAGACCCATTATAGAATACAATGCCTTATTTGGTATGTACCTCTCAAGACATCTGCAACAACTGGAAAGGCCGCAGAAATACCCCACTAAAAAAAATCACAGGCCTAAAGCAGATGCCCTACGCTGACCGCCTTAAAAAACTCCAGCTATACTCTGTCGCATATCGTCTATTCAGAGGTGGTCTCTGCTTAACATACAAGGCCATGTCAAACCCAGAGCTGTTGGACATGCTACACTTAAAGAAATCCCAATCCCTGAGAGCCACACGCTCCAGGGATCTAAACCTTGTCATCACAATAAACAAAACATGCTGGAGGGCTAGGTTCCTGACCCAGAGACTCCCGAGACTCTGGAATAGATTGCCCATACATGTCAAGCAGAGTGCCTCTTTGGCCCTCTTCAAAAGGAACCTTGACAATTGAATGGGAGAAAGGAAATTCATCCCGGGGATCAAGTCAGTCACCCTGTTATACAGGGGTCCAGGGAAGTAAATTGTGTGGGAAGAAATAACCAGGGAATTGTTATGGCTAGGCTTGTATAGGCCCTAGGGCTGATAGCCTAGTACCAACCTATGAACTGGAATTATTAATACTATCACAAAAAGATTGAACCTGGTCTGTACCACCTTCCAGGGTAAAAAACAAATTATCCACATATCTGCCATAAAAAACTAAAAGAACTTTTTTAAACAACTGACTGTTATTTTTAAAATAAGACAGTTGAGACTGTTAACCTGGACTATATCAAGAGACTGCTGAAGTGAGTTGCTGAGCAGTTTGTGAAGAACAGCAGTTAGTTGAGAGTTACAGTCATTTACATTGCTGTGCAAAAGATACCCAGAAAAAGGACTCACCAAAAACTATATGCCTGCCTTTGCCTTGCTGTTATGTTTCAGATTAGATCAGGGACAATATTCTCTAGTTAGATCAGGAAATATTAGTTATTTTGATAGTTTTTCTAAAATGATGGACTTCTGTCCTGCAGTTTAATTTTATATTTCTGGTGATCATCTATCCTCCCATTGTTTCTTTGTGAATTGCTTATCTAATCTCTCTTCCCAATCCTTTCTAACCTTCTCAGATTGATTCTTGTAGTTATCATGCAATATTTCATTTGCTCTGCTAATTATTTCTTTTTAATGGCAGCTGCTGTTCTAGAGTCTACTAAAAATTGTAATAGTGCTGGACTTTCATTTAGGACTCCCCATATTTCTTTCTGTTTGCCTATACTCTGATATCAATCCTTGATAGGGAAGGCATTCTCTAACCTGCAATCCAAATAAATTATTGGTATCTTCCCATTCTGTCATCTTTCCCTCTCTAGTTATTTGCTCTCAGTACCTTGGTTCCTTTGTCAGTTTTCTCCAGTACATTCCAGCCCCCTCTTGTCTATTGTCTATAACCCTAACTGCAGTCATCCCTATCAGCAGAATCTCCTTTCTCCATTCCCATGTTGGCTTATTTCTTAGGATATTTTCTGGTATTTTTTGGATATAATGTTCTGTATGACTACTGTTATTCTCCTTAAAGGTCTGCATCCAAATTCCCAGTCTCTTCTTGTTTCCTGATCTTCCCTCCTGTTCCATCATCATTCCTTTCCAATTTGAGTTGTAGTTTATTGTTTTTGCTATGTATAGCAGCCTTAATTCTGTAGCTCTGAAGTACCCCTTTGAATCAGGTAATCCCAATCCACCCTGTTCTCCTGGAAGAATCAGCTTATCCCACTTGACTCTTGCCATCTTCGCCTCCCAGATGAAGTCTTTCAGCTCCTTATCAATTGCTATCCCCAATTTCTCCTCTGGTTGATAAAAATATGCCTGACTAATGAGACTAAAATCATTTTAACTGCTTGTATCTTACTATCGATATCCATATAACACAGCTTCCATTTTCTCGGTATTTGCATTATGTTTTGTTTATTCTCATCCTACATATCCTTAGTTGCCACACCAAAATCATTTTAATCCATACTCCTAAATACCTAATTTTATCATGTCCCCATAAATATGAATATTACTGAAACAATGTGTGTGTGGGTACATAATTTACCGCTGTTTCCTTTGTTTTAGCTTCATTAATTTTGTATCCCGAAAAGATTTGAAACCATCTCAAAATGTTCCAGAACACATTCATGTCTTTATCTGGTTTTGTCAGGTGTAAAATAATACATTTGCAAACAGAGACAGCTTTTTTGACTACAATACCAATTATATCCTTGAATTTCTGAGTCCCTTATTTTCTTTGCCAGTGGTTTGAAATTTAATGGAAATAAGAAAGGGGAAAGAGGACACCACTGCCTGGTTCCTATGCTCAAGCAGAAATTATCAGAGAGGCCCACACCCAGTTTAAAATTTTCACCTCCTTTCCTTCATGTATCCTCCTAATCAACATTATAATTTTTTCAGGAAATATAAATGCTTTCCTTGCCCTGCTCATAAAGTCACAGTTTACTCTGTCAAATGCTTTCTCTGCATCAAGACCCACCAACAACAGCGGTATTTTCTTACATTCTGCTTCCCTCTGGATTATCAGTGATCTGGTAATGTTGTCAGATGTTGGGCTCCCCTCCACAAAGCCAGAATGATCCATATCTATCAATTTTGGCATTATGTTTGCTATTCTTTTAGCCATTATAGACATGAACAGTTTATAATCATGGTTTAATATTGAAATGGGCCTGTATGAAGCTGTATCTGATGGATGGTTACCCTCTTTAGGTATTACAGCTACCACTGCTTTCTTCCAGGATGTTGGTACTTCTCCTCCTCCTGTTAAAATACCATTAAACAAAACCTTCCAGATCTTTAACAGTTTTTCCCTCCTAGCTTCCAAACTTCCACAGGAATAATATCTATTCCTGGGGACTTTCCGGTAGATTGTTTATACATCACAATTTTTATCTCATCTCCTTCTAGCCTAACTGTTAGCATTGAACCTTATCTACCTCTAACCTTGGCATATTTAATTATTCTATAAACATTTCCATTTGTATTGTTTCTTGATTTCCATATTTCTTTGCTTTATACAGACTTTCATAGAATTTCCAAAATATTTATAATACCTCTGCAGGATCTCTTGTTGTTTTTCTTGTTATAGGTCCCTAAGTTTGGCAACAGACATTTCTACTTTCTGTTGCCTGAGTTGTTATGCTAAAAGTTTTTGTGCTGTAGTGTTATTGTCAAAAAAACAGGTGCTTAAATGCATCCTTTCTAAACTGTTATATATCATTAGGGTAATCCCTTATTTTTTGTTTATCATTCTGCAGTTGATCCTCTTCTTGTTCTGTGAGATTCCCCCTATTCTGTATTACTTTAACATTTGTCAGTCCCTCTAAATAATTATTGTTACTTCTTAACCATAGCTTCCTTTCTTTCATTTCCACCCTGTTTTTAAACTCCACCTTAATTTTATACCACTCCCTAGCTATATTTTTCAGAAGTCATTTCTATCCTCTCAAATAGCTTCTGAATAATCTCCACTACCCATTCCTTAAATTCCTCTCTTGTCAACAGATAGGTGGGAAAGTGCCAGTGTCTCATTTTTATTTCACTACCTTGTGTTTTTATTTTAGTTATTATTGGTGCATGATCTGAAATACCTATTGGGTGTGTATTAAGACCTTCAATTAAATGCACATTTCCCTGTGAAATATAAATTCTGTGTAGCCTAGCCCAGTTTTATATCTTGGAGAATAATGTGTAAATTCACTCTGAACTCCTATTACTGATATCACATCTTCCATGCTAAATATTTTCATAAATTTATTCAAAAATCGACCATCATTTGTTATACTTTCCCTTATAGACCCCCAGACACATATTCACTGCTGCAAATCAAATTCCATTCCCCATCTATAGTTTCATAGGTTAGTACTAGGCTGTCAGCCCTAGGGCTTATACAAGCCAAGCCATAACAATTCCCTGGCTATTTCTTCCCACACTGTTTACTTCCCTGGACCCCTGTCTAGCAGGATGACTGACGTGTTCCCTGGGGTCACTTTCCTTTCTCCCATCCAATTGTCAAGATTCCTTTTGAAGAGGGCCAAAGAGGCACTCTGCTTGACATGTATGGGCAGTCTATTCCAGAGTCTGGGGAGTCTCTGGGTCAGGAACCTATCCCTCCAGCATGTTTTGTTTATTGTGATGACAAGGTTTAGATCCCTGAAGCATGTGGCTCTTAGGGATTGGGATTTCTTTAAGTGTAGCATGTCCAACAGCTCTGGGTTTGACATGGCCTTGTATGTTAAGCAGAGATCACCTCTGAGTAGACGATATGCGACAGAGTATAGCTGGAGATTTTTAAGGTGGTCAGCGTAGGTCATCTGCTTTAGGCCTGTGATTCTTTTAGTGGGGTATTTCTGCGGCCTTTCCACTTGTAATTTTCCTTGCTGAAAACTGATTATTTGTCCCAGAATTTTCTTAAGCTCCATTTTTGCAGTTTTAGGTGGAATGTAAATACATGCCAGTGTAATCCTCCTCCCTTGCCAGTAGCCCGTTAGCACTACAAATCTGCCACTGTTATCTTTTTATCCTCTTCATTCACTATGGGAGCTTCTCTTGTAATTAACTTAAGTACTCCTCCTCTTTTCCTTTGTTCTGCATATTCCACTGAATGACCATTCTGAAAATGTTTCTTTATCAAATTCACATGTTCATTTCTTTAAAAGTTTGTCTTCTGTATCATAGCTGTTTGCACTCACATTTTTAATGTAGTTCACTATTCTTTCTTCTTTGTATTTATCTGAGACCATTGACATTTAAAGACATTACAGAAATCAGCATTGCATTAAAAAGTTATTATTCTCACCTTTTATGTTGAACACATTTTTTGTTAAATGTCTAGTTCCAGCTTTTATGTTACATGCATACGCTGTTTGGCAGGTTGATCTTTTATGTAGTTGTTTCTTGTGATATACATTTCAGCCTATGTCACATCTTACAAAAAACTAACTTCCATTTTTTTCTATGTAATTTTTTTATTACCCTTTTCTAAAGCTCCCTCTTCCAGTTCTTTTATATCTGCTACAAAATTCATTACTTCAAATAAGGTTTGTTTAGATTTGATTTCCATTTTTTAGTAACTGCTTTTTTAGCAGCCACCAGAATTCAACCTCACAAGCCTTGATATGTCTAGGCAGTTCAAATCATGCGTCCCAGCTCAAATAATAATAATAATAGTAATGATAATAATTTCCTTAGTTACACCCATTTGTCCACCCAATATTTCTGCCAAAGTACCCTGTGGGGAATTTTTAAAGTCTACCAACTCATTACACTCCCAAAACATATGTTCCCAGTTTACCTCTTTCTTCCTCATCACACCTCCAACTTTTGCTATTTAAAATTCTTTGGAGTCTACTTAGGGTATAAAAATACCTATGCAAACACTTCAAGCAGAGATCATAAATCTTCAAGAATTTGTGGCATATTTGGGAGCCATACCTATGCCCTCCCATTGTTTCCTTGGGAATTGCTTATTCAGTTTCTCTTCTCAATCCTTTCTAACCTCCTCTGATTGATTCCTATAGTTATCATGCAATATATTTACTAATTATCCTGTTTTAACAGCAGCTTCTGTTGTAGAATCAACTTAAAACTTTACCAAAACAGGGTTTTTCACGTAGGATTTCCCCTATCCTTTTTTCTTTGCATATACTCTGATATAAGTTGCTGATATTGAATGCTGTATCTAGCCTGCAGGTCAGATGTCCTTTTGGTCTCTTCCCATTCTGTTGCCTTTCCCTGTCTAGTTATTTACTCCCAATATCTTGGTTCCTTTGCCAGTTGCCTTTGTTAAATTCCAGCCCTCTCTTGCCTGTTCTCTGTGCCCCTAATTGCAGTCAACCCTTTTGTCAGAATCTCCTTTCTCCATTATCTTGTTGACTTGATTCTTAGAAGACTTTCCGTTGCTTGATTAATATAGTGTTCTGTATGCCTGTTGTTATTTTTCTTAAGGATTATCCTTTTCTCCTTATTTCTTGAACCCCCCACTTCATCATCATCGCTTTCCACTTTGAATTATAGCTTTCTGCTTTTGTTTTGTATATGACCCTTAACTGTGCAGCTCTAAAATATCCATTAATTTTAGGTAATCCTAAACCACCACAAGGTGTGGAGAGCCTTTATTGCTGCAATAAACTGTGGTTATCCATGAAGAGTTTGACTGCTTTTGGTCACTATCATGTTGCTGAGGACTTGTTTGTTGGATTTTACAGCAAAGTTTTCTCTTTCTTTGTTTTTTATCTTCATTAATATTACATCTTGAATATTCTTAGAAACTGTCTCAGAGTTTTCCACAACACTGAGATGTCCTTTTCTGTTTTTATCAGGTGCAAAATTATATCATCTGCAGTTAAAGCAAACTTTTCATGATTACTATACCAATTATATCCTTAAATTTCTGAGTTCCTTTTTTTCTTTGCCAATTGTTTTAAATGTAATTCAAATTACAAAGAGGAAAGAGGATAACCCCAAATGGTTCCTCTGCTCAGACAGAACTTATCAGAGGGGAAGCTCTCCCACCTAGGTTCATAGGTGTATATTAGTCTAATGACTACTAAGGCCCTTAAAAGCCTAGCCATGCAATCCAAATGTGATCCACAAATTTTATTTATGTTTGATTTATAAGGGGTTATTTACTGACTGCCTCTGTCCATCAGAGACATACAACCCAGACCAGGGGTGACTTTCATATTACCCATCCATTGGTCCAAGTTATGCCTAAATAGGGATAGGGAGCCTATTCAAGATAATGGGAATTCTCAGAGAAGCATATATGTTTTGCCAATATGTCCTTTTTATGTTGCAAGCAAAATTTAGGTTTTTTAATCTAGCAGTTCTGTTGCTTTATTGTTTTGCAAATGTTGAAAATATTCATCAAAACAGGTTCCAGGGATGTATTTTATGCCAGACAAAAATCACCCTCAGAACTCTGTATGATACAGAGTACAGAGACAGGCTTTTGAGGCAATCAGCTTAGGACATTATGTTTACTCCCTGTATTCTTTCTTTAAGGAACCTTTGTGGGCATTCCATTTGGTGCATTTGTCTGGTCAGGTACATACTGAATGGGGCATTATACTCTGTGATGGGCTTGATGAGGACGGAGTACAGTGGAATGATGACCTGTCTGGACCTAGATGTTGTGTTCTTGCTTATACGTTGAGCAGCATTAAAAGATGTTCTTATTAACTTGGGCTCATGTTGGTCGAAGGCTAGGTTACTATCTACATAAGTTCCTAGATCCCTGACTAGTGAATTAACTTTTAAGGGTGTTTTATTGATAATGTAGCTGCAAGGGGGGTGGCACATTTTCCAAAAGGTACAATAATGCATTTCTTGTTATTGAGTTTTATGCCATGGCTTTGCCACCAATCATTTGTCTGCATGAAAGCTTCTGAAGGGTGCTCTCATTATGGGGGATTCAGTGACTGCTCCCAGTTTGCAGTCACCTGTGAACTTGGTTAGCCAGAGGCCTTTGACATTGGTTTTAACATCCAAGAAGTCTAGAAGTAGATACCAAAGAGGAGTGGACCTAGTAAAGAGCCCTGGGAGACTCCACTGGTGAGCATCCTCTTTGTGGAGGTGGATTACTGATTCTCACCTCCTGGATCCTATCAGTGAGTTAGATAACTAACTACACAATGCCTCCATAAAGGGTTTTATATATAGTTCTGTAAGTTTGTTGACAATGCCCAATTGTTTTAAATGCCTTAGCCAGATGCAAGTAGGCATTATGCACAGTTTTCCCCTCATGCATTGCCTTAGTGATCTTTTTAAAGAAGTCCACCAGATTCAGTAAGCATGACCTTCCTTTGACAAAGCCAAACTGAGTTGGATCTAGTGTCTGGAGAACTGCTATGTCCTTGCTGATAATTTCCAGGATAATGCTTTCCATGGCTTTGCTTCCATTCATGTGACACAAAGCCTGTTTTAAGACTGTAGTTAAATAATGACTCCAGCGGTCCTGATAAAATGTATTTTAGACTGTTCAGGACTCTGGGATGTTATCAGGGTCCATTGAGACCATGTTTTGGCTTTAGTGTGTACACCTAGTAAATGCTCCCTAGTTATAGTTGGGGGGGTTATGTTTGACGGTATTACTGGGGGATGGTTGGTGGTGAGAGGGTGTTCAAATTGAAACTGAATTGTCCACTAATGGGTTTGCAATATCACCAGGCTCAGTGAATGGGGCATCATTAACTGCCAGTTCATCACATTGCTGTGTGCCACACTTGAGGTTTCTGACAGCTGTAGAAGGCCTCATGGTTTATATTTTTCACCTGTGTGCATATTTTAGCCTCAAAGTTGGCTTTTTCTGACCTAATTAGTCCTCTTAGTTGCCTATTTACTTTGACGAGAGAGTTTTTATCATTATGGGAATTACCTTTCCTGATTTTTTGCCATATTTTTTTTTCCTTTTGTTGTATATCCTTTTTAATTTGGGATGCCACCATACCAGTTTGTTTCTGTGGCTAGTTCTGGGCTTTCTTCTGGTAGGTATGTTTCTGTGGCTAGTTCAGGGCTTTCTTCTGGTAGGTAAAGCAGCCTCTGTGCAGCCATTGACCTGATGTACAGAGTGCAATTCGGCATAGACTGGTGTCTTGTTGGAGTTTGGAGGGGCATTGAATTTTGACAAAGCATTACACAATAACAGGTAATTTGCCTTGAAATAGTTCTAGTTTATGGTTGTGTGGGATTGTGGACTTGATTTTGATTTTGAAGGTGACAGCTTTATGGTTGGACCTTACAAGGGAGGACGAGACACTTTTGGGATGTAGCATTCTCCCATGTTTGTGAAGATGAGGTCTAGTATGTTGGTGCCTCTTGTGGGCATATTCACTATTTGTTCAAGGGTGTTTGTATTTAAGAAGTCCAGGAATCTCCATGCCTGTAGATTTGAGGCCGTGTAGGATTCCCAATATTTCCAATATATAGCGGGCTAATTAAAGTCTCCCATAGTAGGGTGTTTGGTTGAATGGTAAGCATCTCCAGTAGGTCCAGGTATGCATTGTGAGCTTTTAGGACATGAAGGGTGACCTATATCTGACTTCCACCCCTAGTGCTTGTCTGTGTAGCTACTGGTCTAGAAGTGTGGATGCCACTGAAACCTTGCACTGCCGGAATACTGTCTACCATTTTAATCCATGTCTCAGTAACTGCACAGATATCTATATTCTCAAATGTGAGGAGGACTTAGAGGGAGTGTATTTTTTTATTTAGTCTCCTGACATTGAGCAATAACACATAGAGGTTCTGTTGAATTTATTTTGCTATGTTGGTAGGTTTGTCATTTTAACATTGCCTGGAAAAGTCACTATAGGGGTGGACAAAGCCTTAACTAGTATTAGACAGCCTATCGGGGAAAGGTGCAGCCCCCTCCATGGCAAAGAAACATGGTCTGTTGACCATATCCTTCCAAGCTGACAAATACTGGATCCCCTTAGAAAGACAGCCAGTTGTTGAAATCAGTCATTTTGCTCACATTATGGCATCATCCTTGGTGATGGCACGATGCTGCCCAGTGCCAGATACATACCAGCCTGAGACACACAGTCTGAAAGCTCCATGATGTCTGTCTTCATATAGTCACATAGGTACATTTCAGGTAATTTACACCTACATAGATTATGATGGAACTGTACTGGTACCTGTGGCATAATATCTTGAGTGGATGTGTGATTTAGTAGATTGTGGCTCCAGATAAGCAACTAACAGGTTTCGTCTCTTTCTTCATCCTGGTTAGGGGGGTATCAGTATATCTTGCAATGGAGTCCCTTATGATGAGAGTCCTTGGAAGTGTGTTTGTTTGCCTTAGGGGCTTAGTGTTTGGGGATCCATTGAGAGTAATAGTATGTGTGGCATTAGATATTGTTTTTTTCTGAGTGCCTTTGGGCTTGCTTTGACAGTGGGTGGTCTAGGTGATGTTTGCTATTTAGGAAGATTGTTTTTAAGTGCCTCAACAGACATTAGTTTGTGTCTGTTGTGTGTTATGTGTGGTTTTGACAACCTGATGTGGACTGGTATGCAAGAGTTTAGCCTCCAATGTCATTGTGCAATTATACCTCTCGCATGCTGTGTCAGTTTCTGTAATGATCAAGTGGTTGTTGCTAAACATGATACAATTGCTACATTGTGTCAGGATACCGAAATATACCAAGCTGGCTACAGAGAAGTTAGGAAGCTGCACATCTATACTTTCCATTCCTTTGATTTGTGAGGTATGAGGGGGTGGTGTATTGGGATTAAAAGGCTATTAAGGGTATTTTGTTTATGCAGACTAATAAGAATACTTTATTGGGGCAGATTATGCTAAACAGGACTAAATTCTCCAAACTTTAATGTTTACATAATACTAAATTCTGTTAAATATCTAGGTGTTGCCACTTGAGGCCCAACTAGCTGCTCTAAGCTTGTTGACACACAAGATATTTGCACTATATTTCTGCTTTACAGGTTGCAGTTTTATGCAGTGTTCTGCAGAGAAGATTTGCTTTTTATGTGTTTGCTAACTGTACAGGGCACTGCTAACCCACGAAACATGCAAAATTTATTGCAACCCAGAAGAAAACAGAAAACTAAATAATGAGCCCTCTGATCAGTAAAATGACTACACAGTGAGCCTTTGGTGTATTTCCCAACACAGATAAAACAAACACCTTCTGCAGCACGATGAATAAACCCAGTCGTCCTGCTGCAAAAACACAGTATGAGAGACCCACAGATGCTAACACAAACCACTTAACTTGCTGGAAATCCTTTGCTGAAGGTAATTTTAAAACAGTAACAGTGAGTGGAAGAACAGTTGCTTTTTACAAAAAAAAATCATTGAAATGCACAAATAAAAGATGTTGTTGTTCTTCTTTTGGCTTTTCCTGGTTAGGGGTCGCCACAGCGGAACTCCGGTCCACTAATGATTGGCAGTAGATTTTTTTATGGGTGCCGAGGTGCCCACTTGACGCCCAACCTTCAACGAAGGCACGCCCATTCTACGCATGTCTTTCGAACGCTACTCGACTGTGGGGAAGACATGCAGACTCCACACAGAAGGCGCTGCAGCCGAGAATCAAACGGGAGAACCTCATGCTGTGAGGCAACAATGCTACCACTGCACCACCGCGGATGTGAAATGCACACATAAAAGTAGGAAACAAAAATGATCACTCAAAGTAGCACCAGTGAGATTTAGCAATCCAAGGTATTTATCTTTGCCTGGATGGCACTGAATACAAGTAAAACACTTCTGGAATACAGGCTAGGACTACAAGCTTTGCTGAGCTCCAGGAAAATGAGCAGGAGACAGTTTGTAGTAAAATATATTTGCTGGGTGAGCACTTAGTGTCATGGGTCTATGGAAAATAAGTGGGAGCAGTCAGTAGCCATGAAAGAGGGGAGGGAGGGACTTTGGAAGTCAGATACTCATAAGGGGTGGAGGGCAGAGAGACAGCCTTATAAAACAACAACAGCAGAAGAGTGGGAGGATTGGCAATTTATCAGTGATCAAGCAGGCTACAGAGGCTAGAAATCAAAGGCAGTATTTGAGCTGTTTAGAAACACAGAATGCAAGCAGATAAATGATAAGCAGAATGTAAAAGCACTGAAACAAAAATTGAAGCAGTCACAGTTCTCTCACTGTTGAACTTCAATTGCAGTTTAATGCACCAGACAATTCAGAAATTTACCAATAACATTGTTTATGGAAAAATGCAGTAGTAAATGATTAAGGCACAAATCTAGTAGTAGTATACAGTTCTGCCACAACTCTGTATTAAACTACAAGATTTTGGCCCATCTGGGTTTAAAATACAAACAGATAGCTTTTATAAGTAATTCTGCTTGTGGAAATATAAGAGCAGAGTAATGCAAAAGCACAATTTACCCCTCACCTGCTAATTAAAATACAAGACTAAGATCCCAGAACAAACTAAAAAAAATGCAGTCAGATGGAACAGACCAGAAAAGTACAAAGACGTATCACCAGAAGTGAAATATTAAAATAATTTAATTATCTTTCCTAGTTTTGAAAAGATAGAACTCACACCTCTCCAAGTCTTAGATAAAAAGCCTCTGATTCCTCATATATCCTCCTAATTTACCATATTATTGTATCAGGGAATGCAAATGCTTCCATTGCCCTACACTTAAAAATCACTGTTTATTCGGTTGAATACTTCCTCTGTCTGCACCAAGAGCCATCAACAACAGCAGTATTTTCTTCCATTCTGCTTCCCTTTGGATTATCATTGTTCTGTTAATGTTGTCAAATGCTAGACTCTACTCCACAAAACCACACTTAATCATATCTGTCAATTTTGGCAACACATTTGCCGTTCATTTTACTATTATAGCCATAAACACTTCATAGTCATGGTTTAAATTTTTAATGGGCTTATATTAAGTTGGGTCTGATGAGTCTTTACCATCTTTCAGTATTACAGCCACCACAGCTGTCACTTGCCAGGTCAGGAAGAAACTGGCGAACGTTGTGGACTCTTGTTCAAGCAGCTTTATTATATACAAAGACATGTATTACATTACATGAATTTATATTTATTAATTCCATAAGTTCATTTGTATTTATACATCTTTTTTGTATATTGGTATTTATACATTTATTTTTCATTTATATTTATAATGTTATTATTCATAGATATAAAATTATGTCTTAATGGAACAAGCATTATAATTCATGAAGTATCAGGGGTAGTAATGATGTTTTTTGTGTAAGCAGTAAGCCTATTTTAAAATATTTGTTTTAAAATGAGTTTTTAAAAATGAGTTTTTAAAAAAGTGGTATACATAAGCATTTAAAAGTGTTCAAGAGTGCATAGAAATTTTATTCATTCTATATAAGTAGGAATTCTCTTAGTAAATGTGATATTTATACATGCATTTCTTATATATATATATATATATATATATATTGTTTTTTGTTTTGGTTGTTGAATGAGTTCACACAGAACTGTGAGGATAGCTTTAGTACGTAGATAACTACTTAATTATATAATTGATGTGGTAATCAATTAAGTTCCCGCCAATTTTAACTTAAAAAGAGAGTTTTTTCATTATAAAAATTATCTCATGAAGCATAGTATTATCTACGCGAAAGCGCTTATCATTTTTTTGTTATATGGAGTAAAGTTTTACTTCTGCCTTTGCATTACGGATTTACGGAGTTTTATTTTATGCAACATCGTGGTGAGACCTACTTCTTTTATGCTTGACTATTTCCTGGACTTGTGAGTTTTGGTCTCTTTATTAGAGCAGTTGCATCTTTTGGTTTTCTATTTTGCTAGTTTTGTGTTGCGACTGCCTGACACGATGGAACCATCTAATGTTGAGTTAGACTATCGGCCGGAGACGAGGGATACAAGTACTGCACTTAATGGATTACTACATTGTCAGATAAACCCTTTATTGGCTCTGGACCTAGAAGATACTATTGAAACCAGAAGTGTACCTAATACTGATGAGAACTTGAATGATTTCTTCAAACTCTCCAAAGAGTTTGAAGACGACCTATATAGACTGCAGCGTTATGCCTGGCAAAGGCAGCATTTGGAAGCCTCACTACATTTCCGTGTGGTACCCAGGGGCATGCGGGTTCTCTGCATGCCCACATATGGGGAAAGCCATCCCACTCTCCTGAAAAGATGGCAGGACCTTAATATTGAATTAGGGTTTAGTTATATGAGGCTTCTCAATGAATATTTTGCACCTTTGGAAGCAGAACTGCGGATCAAGATTGATTCAACTTATAAAAATATTGTCTCTCGTTTTAAATCTGAGCACTGCAAGTCTAAATTACAAGACATCTGCATGCGCATTAACACCTTCAGTGACAAACTTAAGCAAACAAAATTAAAAAACCTTCAAAGAGACTATAAAGATTTTTCTCTCGGTCAGATATTTGTTTGGCCGAGGTATAATGCTACGTAAGCACATCAGCGTGTTGATGACGTATCGGTTGAACTTGTTTCTTCTTCTAGAGTTGATTCTCAACTCAATGAACATAACCCTGTGGTTTCGGTGAATTCCATAGGTCCTAATCCAGGACCTACGTCCCCTGTAGTTGCCAACTTTAGGGAACGAGTTCCTGCGACTCCACCGCCTAACCAACAAGCATTCCTGGATATTCCGTTAGAAATAGCCTCAGGAGCGATACCAAAGGTTAAGCAGGATACACGTTTTTTACCCTATCCTATAAAACAAGTTACTCGCAACAGGGGGGCGATCGAACAGCAGAGGACCCAGGAAGCGAAAATTCACAGGAGAAAGGTACGAAGACACGAGAAAAGCAAGAAATTGACTGTTTTGCCTTATAATATGTCTAGCATGGTACTGGATGATTCAGACATTACGTTATTAAGCAGAGGCTTAAATTTTATTCCTGCATTGAGTAGCACTTTAACAGATACCTTGTTTGATTTACGTTTGTTTTGTAGATCAGTTTCATTGAAAATGCTTTTTAAAGTTACCACTCAGACAACTACTGATTATAATAACCTTTTTAAACGTAAAAGTAGTTTTGTTCCAACACCATCAGTTAGTGTGGAAAGTTTTTTAAAAACATGTGAGAATGACTTTTATACACTGTTTTCTAAACGAAATAGGAAGGCTGCCTATGTGAAACTTTCTCCATTAGAATTTAAGTCGTTAAATAAGCTTAAGAAAACAACAGAAGCAGTCATTAGACTTGCTGACAAGGGAGGAGGGATTGCTATATTCAATACACCAGACTATGAGAGACTCATGCTAGATCTACTTTCTGATTCTAATACATATAAAATTATTAATTATTTGCAAGTCATCTGGAGAGGCAGTCAGCTTTGTATGAGATGGCTGCTTGAAAATTAATGGGACTTGTATAGACTACACACTTGGACATTACAGACATCTGCTTCCCCTCCTATCGGGACCAAGCGACTTTTATTATAGGACTCCTGGCCCTACTGGCGGAGTTGAACTGTATCCAGATCTCTGCCTACTAGCCGCAACCTGACATTAAGGGTGTCCATCGTCCTAAACAAAGTAAATAATACCTATACATCTGCTTCCCCTCCTATCGGGACCAAGCGACTTTTATTATAGGACTCCTGGCCCTACTGGCGGAGTTGAACTGTATCCAGATCTCTGCCTACTAGCCGCAACCTGACATTAAGGGTGTCCATCGTCCTAAACAAAGTAAATAATACCTATACATCTGCTTCCCTCCTATCGGGACCAAGCGACTTTTATTATAGGACTCCTGGCCCTACTGGCGGAGTTGAACTGTATCCAGATCTCTGCCTACTAGCCGCAACCTGACATTAAGGGTGTCCATCGTCCTAAACAAAGTAAATAATACCTATACATCTGCTTCCCCTCCTATCGGGACCAAGCGACTTTTATTATAGGACTCCTGGCCCTACTGGCGGAGTTGAACTGTATCCAGATCTCTGCCTACTAGCCGCAACCTGACATTAAGGGTGTCCATCGTCCTAAACAAAGTAAATAATACCTATGTATGTAAAAGCTATTATTACCCAATAATCTGTTACTGCGTACCTAGCCTTCCAACCCGTCCTAGACTACCAGCAGCCATCACCAGTCCCTATCTTATGATCTACACCCTCCTTCCTTTAGTGCCCTTGAACACTCATCTCTATCACTATCTCTCCCTCTCACTCTATTGAGCCCTTGCTCTCCTCACTCCAACGCTCTGTCCTACTTACAATATCTCCCCCTACAAACCTGCTTCTGATCTATTACTTACTATACAGCTCCCTTACTACTATATTACTTATTACTCAGCTCCCTTCTAATATACCTCCTCCCTCTCTACACCAGCCTACCTTCCTCCTTATAAACACTGTCCATTGAATATCTGTTTTGTAACACACTACTCATACTATCCCTGTCTTACATACCTGTTTCTTCCACCTGGCTGATTGTTTTTCTCAGCATTCTTCTACTCCTTTGGCTCATCCCGCTCCGTTCGCCCTGCGGGCTCACTCCGCTCCCCTCCCTGCCCCCAAATCCCACCCGCCCCTGGAACCTCTACATTTATCCCCACTAAACCCCTCCCAACATACTCTAGTCCAATCACTGACTCTTCCTATCCCCACCCACTAATATTACTATCTCCACCTCCCTCCACAACATACTTCAACTTACCATACTCTACTAATTAACAGAACATGCCCCATATACACCACCCATTCCTTCTACTATCCACATTAGCAACTCTCTTTGCCACCTATAACTTAACCTACTATGAGCATCCTCTTCTCTCCACATGTACCATTCCAAACAAACACACACAAATTAACCATCCAAACACACACACTATATATCTTTGTGCCACATACTATAACTCTTATCTGGAACCAAAATACCATCGTCTCTCTCATATTAAATATCTAATTCTCTTTCACTCTAGGCACATCAACTTCTATGACCCCTCACCCAATCTAATTTCTTCATTGAGAGATGGTGACATACACCCTAACCCTGGCCCTGTAACCCTCACTACTCCCAGTAATTCCCAACAGACAAAATCCAAGACTTCTCTACAGAACTTAAACTCCAAATCACTCTCTATAGCTCATCTCAATATCCGCAGCATTTGTAACAAAATCCCTAACCTCCACGCCCTACTAGAAGTCCACAAATATGACATCCTCTGCCTTTCTGAAACCTGGCTTAAATCCACTATAAAAGACAATGAAATTATTCCACCAGGCTATAACATCCTTAGACAAGACCGCACTAGGAAAAAAGGAGGCGGAGTAGCCATTCTATACAAAACTGGACTAGAAATAAGTAAAACCAGCTATACCCTCCAGATAACACTAACATAGACATTATAATAGCCAAACTATCCCTCAATCCACATAAAGCAATTAATATCATCTGCGCGTACCTTCCCCCAGGCAACAACCCTCCAGTATTAGAAAGCCTACTGAACTGGTTCTCAACAACTCTCCCTCAAGAAACTATACTATTAGGTGACTTTAACATTGACTGGAACACATGTAAACAAACCTATCCAACTACCCACATCAACCTATATGGTTTCCATCAAACCATAAATTCTACAACTAGAACTAATAAAACCAGCAATAAAGAAACCATACTTGACTGGATCCTAATAAACAATCCCCACCAAAAATACACTTCAGGAACACTACCAGATGACCTTAGTGACCACTCACTAACATACATAATTAGACACAAAACTATTCTAGCCAAACCACCTCTCATCCGTTTTTGTCGTAACACAAAAATCTTTGATCCCCTTCAGTTTCAAAATGAACTAAGCCTAGTCAACTGGTCTCCTTTGCAAACCCTGCCATTAGATGACGCTGTTAACCACTTCAACCACACCTTCCTTACCATTCTTGATCAGCATGCCCCATGCGCTCTATACGCATGAAATCTAGAACGGCAAAATGGCTTTCAACAAACACTAAACAACTTATGATTAGTAGAAACAAAGCCTGGACTAAATGGCGAACCACTAGAAACTCACTTGACCACCTTAATTACAAACAAAAAAGAAACCTGACTAAACTAGCCATCCTACAAGATAAAAAGGATTTTTACATCCAGCTACAAAATTCCTCCCAACACCAGCCAAAGAAATTCTGGAACACAATAAACTCACTACTATCCCCTGGCAAAATAGAAACTCCTAGCCCAATAGGCTCCCACCCTGACTCGCCCTTAAACACTGCTAATGCCTTTAATAACTTCTTCACCTCTACAATACTCAATCTAGCTAGCCAGCAAAACCCTGACCCCTCTTTACTAGACACCTCTAACTGTACCCCACCACCATTTCATCTCAAACCTATACCCACATCATATATACTACGCCTACTTCAAAAACTTAAACCTTCCACTCCCTCAGCCGACAAAATCCCAGCAGAATATCTCCAGCTTGGAGCTAAAGCAGTTGCATATCCAATCTCTTTACTAATTAACAGAACCATTAAAGAAAGTACCATACCTTCACTCTGGAAAATCTCCCACATCATCCCACTCTTCAAAGGTGGGGATTCCTTTGAATACTCAAACTACCGCCCTATTGCACTTCTTTCTCCCATTGCAAAAATAATGGAGAAGTGTATCCATAAACAACTACTCAATCACCTCCTTCAAAATAATCTGCTAGCTAACTGCCAACATGGATTTCGTCCCTACCATAGCACCACCACAGCCTTACTATCCTTTATTGAATCCATTAATCACAACCGAAACAACAATCTACCTTCATCAGCCTTCTTTGTAGACCTATCTAAAGCTTTCGACATGGTGAACCACCAACTACTCCTGCACCGACTTAAATCCATCTCTCTCGATAGTATTGCACTTAACTGGTTTACTTCCTACCTTGAGAATAGGAAACAAGCAGTGCTATGGAACAATAATCTTTCAGAGCTCCTACCATCCTCCCTAGGGGTTCCTCAGGGCTCCATCCTAGGTCCCCTTCTATTTTCCATCTTTATCAATGACCTACACCATGTCACCCCCCTATCTACTTGCATTCAATACGCTGATGATACTACCATCATTTGTTCTGCCTCCAACCAAGATGACTTACACCTCCTTACCCAAAAAACTTTTTCAACCATAGAACAATGGTTCTCTAATCATTGTTTACTTCTAAACCCTAAGAAAACTAAACTGCTTCTCTTCAAACCTACACACCAATCCCCCCCTATTAACTTTTCTCTTACATCAAACAATGGTACCATTATCTCCCCAGATGAAACAACCAAACTCCTTGGCATAACTATTGACAACCAACTCAAATTTGACTCACATATCAAGTCAACCATAAAAACAACTAATAGAAAACTAGGTTCACTGTATAGAATCAAATCCTTCCTTACTTCTGAGGCAAGAACTACCATAGCCAGAACGCATCTCATCTCTACGCTACTTTATGCTTCCCCTATTTACACAAACCTAACTAAATATAACATCAATAAACTTACATCAGCCTATAATAACATTGCCAGATTTGCCACATCCTCCCCACACCACTGCAAAAACCTCCGCCATCTTGGATGGCTAGAGCTACCTCACCTTATTCTATACTACCAGCTCTCTATAGCCCAGAAAGCCCTGCACCACCCTGTCAACACTCCTATGCTCTCCACCCTTATCCAGCCCTATAACAACCTAAAAAACCTTCGCTCTTCGAGCAAAATTCTAATTCAAACCTCTCAATCAAGAAATGCTGCAGGAGAATCTATGTTCTCCAACTCAATTGGTAAAAAATGGAACCTACTTCCTCCCAACCTAACATCCCAAACCTCCATCTCTATATTTAAAACTAAACTAAAACACTACCTAACCAACCACTGGCTTTGCTCTTGTGACTACCCCAGCTGATTATCATGGCTCCCATCTCCTATACACATATCTTTCTTTTTTCCTATTTTATTCTTTTAACAATACCTGTACTACTAAGACATGCCCTCTTTATCTTGTACCTTTTCCCTAATCGACTTGACATTGCCTCTTTTAATAACCAACTTCTACTATATTACTCTATCCATTCTGTTACTCTATCTACAACACTACCCCTTTTACCTTCCTCTTTCTATCTTATACAAATGTCCTAAGTTCTGTGTTTGCTTGTATATCCATTACACTGTGTACTTTTTCTCCATGCCTATTCCTAAATATTCTGTAACAGACTATCAGTTATGGGTGAATATGTGTTTGTATTTGACAATTTACTGTTAATTATCATGTAGTAGATAGTAGAGCTTTTCCTTGCCTATTCCTAAATATTCTGTATCATACTGTCAGTCATGTGTGAATATGTGTATGTATTTGACAATTTACTGTTAATTATCATGTAGTAGATAGTGGAGCTTTTCTCCTCGGGCCTCCACTGAAAATGGACATGTATCCAGCTGGACCAGCCCGGTTAACAAATGTAAAATAAAATAATAAATAAAATTAATTTGAATGATCTCAACAGGATAATTAAAAATGTACAGGAAACTATTAATGATTTACTTTACTGCAGACAGATCAACATTGATCTTTACAATTATTTCTTTACTGAATACCCATTAACACCAGTAGTAAAAGGTTTACCCAAGATTCATAAGCAAGGTACACCTATGCCCATGAGGCCCATTGTTTCAGGAAAAGGGTGGGTTACCTCCAACATTTCGAAATACATTGAACACAATCTTAGACCATTAGTGGACTCTATCCCCTCCATCCTGAAAGATTCCTACGAACTATTAGATAGTGTATTGCAATTGAGGTTAGATAAGACACCTAATAAGTACCTTTTAGTGACACTGGATGTAAAAAATTTGTTTACCTCCATTCCAAATGAAGTAGGTCTAGAAGCCATTAGGGAATTACTTGTCAGTGAACCAACATTTACTGGAGATAAAATTATTTTAATTTGTCAACTTCTTGATTTGGTTCTTAATAACAATGTTTTTATGTTTGGCAATGTTAATTATTTACAGACATGGGGGGTTGCCATGGGCACCCCCTGTGCGAATACATATGCCAACCTAGTAGTTTTCAGCTGGGAAAAGAAGTATTTATTTGACCATCCATCTTTTAGTAATATAAAATACTATAAACGTTTTGTTGATGATGTACTAGTTATATGGGAAGGCACAAAGAATGATTTTGAACAATTTTTGAGGTATTTAGAAAATACAACAACCTACCTCAAGTTTACTATGGATTCTTCATCTACTAGTATAAACTTTCTAGATGTAACTCTTACTTTGAATGATGGAGGCTGTATTACATCATCTGTATATAGGAAACCTTGTTGGACTAATACTTTGCTCAGCTTTGATAGCATGCATCCAAGGCATACATTTTCTGACATAGTGAAAAGCCAGTTTATAAGAATTTCAAAGCTATGCAAACTCAGTACTTCACTAACCAAAGAAGCGGATAAATTGGAGTCTTTATTTATTGACAGAGGTTATGATATTGATTTGATAAAAAGCATCAGACAAGACATAATTAAAGATCAAGTTAAGATAGAAGCCACATCCAATAGTGTGATTAAGAGAGGTAGTAATACTGTACCCATATACTATAAGGCTATACAGCGTAACTCCAGACATTTGAGATATGCCATTAAGTATACCAGTGATGTGAAACAGATGGAGAAAATCATTTGAAAAAATTGGAATATACTAATTACAGATGAATTAGTGAAGCACATAGTAGGTGAAAAACCTAGGTTTTTATATGAGAATTGTCCAAATCTCAAATTCTATGTGATACTTTCATCCATAATAATAATACATCTGTCACAACCAGCAATAAAATAGGTACTTATCCATGTATGAGTTGCAATAGATGTTCTTATATTTCAACACAACAAGTATACACTCATTCGTATTTAAATTTTAACTTTATTCCTAGGTTTTATGCTACTTGTTCAACAAAGAACCTGGTTTATTTAGCAACTTGTAATAAATGTACAGCTTTTTATGTTGGCCTGACAAAACTGAAGCTAACAGACAAAATCTACAACCATCTGTATGAGATCAAGAAAGGTTGTGAGAATAATGCCTTGGCTTTACACATTAAAGACAACAAAGAACATGTTTTTCATTTTAGAGTTTTAGAAGTAGTCCCTCTAAATAAGAGAAGAGGAGACACCAGCAATGTTTTAGCCATGGCAGAGCTGAAGTGGATTTTTAGGCTAGGAGCCCACCTCTTTCCAGGCTTAAATAAATTTGTCTCTATTAAACCCATCTTAAATAATAGATGGTGATGTACCAACTATTTATTATGTTTACATGGATTATATTCTATTTTTAAACTTAGCTTCACATAGTTTTCCTATAGTCTTACATTATTATCCTTAAATAAGGGGGTTTTTATATAATTGTCTTCCATCTCTATATAAAAAAAAAAAAAAAAATTATAGTATTTTACTTTAACTTAACACACAGCTATTGTAACAGAACTTTTTATATGAACTATTCTTACAATCAATAGAATATATAGTTCATTTAATAGTATAAATATCTATTCATGAATTTATATTTATTAATTCCATAAGTTCATTTGTATTTATACATCTTTTTTGTATATTGGTATTTATACATTTATTTTTCATTTATATTTATAATGTTATTATTCATAGATATAAAATTATGTCTTAATGGAACAAGCATTATAATTCATGAAGTATCAGGGGTAGTAATGATGTTTTTTTGTTTAAGCCGTAAGCCTATTTTAAAATATTTGTTTTAAAATGAGTTTTTAAAAATGAGTTTTTAAAAAAGTGGTATACATAAGCATTTAAAAGTGTTCAAGAGTGCATAGAAATTTTATTCATTCTATATAAGTAGGAATTCTCTTAGTAAATGTGATATTTATACATACATTTCTTATATATATATATATATTGTTTTTTGTTTTGGTTGTTGAATGAGTTCACACAGAACTGTGAGGATAGCTTTAGTATGTAGATAACTACTTAATTATATAACTGATGTGGTAATCAATTAAGTTCCCGCCAATTTTAACTTAAAAAGAGAGTTTTTTCATTATAAAAATTATCTGATGAAGCGTAGTATTATCTACGCGAAAGCGCTTATCATTTTTTGTTATATGGAATAAAGTTTTACTTCTGCCTTTGCATTACGGATTTACGGAGTTTTATTTTATGCAACATCGTGGTGAGCCTACTTCGTTTTTGCTTGACTATATACAAAGACATCATAAACAAAGTTATGTAACTTTAACTTATAAACAAACTAGCTATCATGCACATAGATGTTGTAACGCTGGCTGCACCTTCAAAATGGCACTGAAGATAACACGTGCTTGGAATGTCTATGCACACAGACTTAGAAAAGCTTCTTAAAGGTACAGCTCACCTGTTATTATACATACTCCTTCTTTGAGAAGTGAATCAGTCATTGTCACTGGACTTAATAAATATGCAATTTACACAGGAATAATTCTCATCATGCAGTTATTCAAAGCTAGGTACATATATACAACTATGTCCAAGTTGCTGTGTATTTTACACTGGGCTTTGAGTTGCGACCATATCATGTGACATAACATTTGGGATCTGGTTTAGCAACTGGAATTGTCTTTGCCGACTTTTTAATTTTAGGAACCTAGGATCAACTGCCAGAACAGTATCAGGAGTCAAGACACGTTCTGGAACAGGAATATCATCTGGATTTCTCTGAGAGTTAAAGTCTTTGTCATAGGAACAATGCTGTGATGTCAGCTCTGCTACAGAAAGAAGATGTCTGCAATTTCTCCTGTACTCCATACCTTTGGTTTTAACAAAATAGGATCTCGGCTCTGTGCATATACTCGGTATTTGACCAATCTGGTTGAAACCTTTCGCTGTTTTTATCCTCACTGTCTCTCCTTTCAGTCGATGAAAAAATCTGTTCATTTTGTCATACCTGAACTTTTGAAAATAATGCTTCTTAAATAACTGGGCTCTGATGGCTTTGTTGTTTTTAGCTTTAGGCCTCAATAAACTAAAACTGAAAGGCACTGTTCTGGTTTGCCTGGATAGAAGTCTCTGAGCAAGTGAGCCAAGTATATTGTGATGGGGGTATGTTTCTGAGATTGACTAAATTAAAAAAAAATCGGTATTATCACTCGTTGACTTCTTATGTAATTGCTTTGCACTGTGTACTGCACGTTCAGCAAGTCCATTTGATTGCAGATACTCTGGACTGCTAGTAACATGTGCAAAGTCCCATTCTCTTGCAAATTTCTGAAACAGTTGACTGGTAATTTGGGTACCATTGTCAGAAAAAAAATTCTGTGGACTGCCATGGACTGGGAAATGGCATTTCAACTTAGTTATGACTGTAGTAGAAGTTAGATTAGGTAGTACATCAATGTCAAACCAGTTCAAATAAGAGTATACCAATACTAAGTAATGTTGACTCTTCCACTCGAATATGTCAGTAGCTACTATTGACGGCAGTAGTTCAGGGATTTGACTTAACGGAAGCAGTTCTTTTTGCAAATGTGGTTTAGTACTATTACATACTGAACAAGAAGAAAGTACTCTTATCAATGTCTTTTGCTAGAGAAGTCCAAAACACAAGTCCTTTTGCCCTTCTCTTAGTAGATGTGGAACCTGTGCAAAATCTGGACATACTCTGGACATACTCTTGTTGTAAGGAAGCAGGAACAACAATTTTAGGACCTTGGAAAATAATGCCGTCTTCCATCAACAACTCATTTCTATAAAGAAAGTAAGTTTGCACATTCGGTGGTACACTACTAGATTGCTTTGACAGCCATCCAACACCGATGTAGTGACTGAGCTTCTACAAAACTGGATCAGTCATTGTATGAGCTTGTAGCTCATAAGGTCTTGTGGTAGAAAAATGACACACTTCCATGACATCGAAGTCAAAATTCTCTGCATCAAGCTGTTCTGTTGTGTTTCTGGGTGATCTGGATAAGGTATCAGCCAGATAAAGAGATTTGCCTTTCATATAGACCATTTTGAAGTTGTCCTTTTGCAGTTTAAGCATTATTCTTTGTGATTTTGCTGGAGCTGAATGCATAGGCTTTTTTAAAATAGTAACCGAATGTTGATGATCAGTTTCAATGTGGATATCTCAACTATAGATATAATCATGAAACTTTGAACATGCAAACACTATTGCCAAAAGTTCTCAATTTGACCGTACTGCATCTCAGTCTGGATAAGTGTTCTAGATGCGTAGACTGAGTAGCCTGCCTTCTTGAAGAATAACTGCACCTAAAGCAAATTTTGAAGCATTGCAGCAAAGAGTTACTGGTTTGTTGACATCATAGTACCTTAATATTGGTGGGGTGGCAGTTTTCTGCTTAAGAACTTCAAATGCTTTCTGATGCTGTTCTAGCCATGACCATGTAACATTTTATGTGTGAGCTCTCTGAAAGGTGCTGTCAATTCACTGTAGTCTGGTATAAACTTGCCTAAATAGTTGACCATACCAAGAAAACATTGCAGAGCGTGTACATTATCTGGTGCTGGCAGTTCAAGAATGGTTGCTTGCTTGGATGGGTCTGGTCTCAAGCTAATACTTGTAAACAAATAATCTACATATATAACTTCTGGTAATCTGAATTTACACTTCAGAGGATTGAGCTTTAAGTTTACTTCACATGCTCTGTCTAGAACTCTCGTAAGATTTCTGTCATGCTCTGCCTCCAACCAATAAATCATCTATTGTTATGGCACAAGGTTAACCAGAAAATAAATTTGCTCCATTGCACGCTGAAAGACTTCACTTGCAGAATTTATTCCAAATGGCATCCTGAGAAATCTATATCTTCCAAATGGAGGTACTGAATGTAGTCAGTCGTGAAGATTTCTGATGAAGCATCACTTGCCAAAATAACCTCTTTGCATCCAAGATAGAAAAAACTATGGCATTCAGTGTCAGGGCTGCGACTTCTTTGACTGTATGCATAGGATGATGTGGTCTCTTCAATGCTTTGTTAAAATCTCTTGGATCAATGCATGTTTGGATTTCATCTGATCCTTTTTTATGAGCTGCTACTATGGACAACACCCATTCGGTAGGTTCTGTAACTGGACAAATTTTTACCTTGTTGCACCATTTTACCTAGCTGAGCTTTGACTTTATGCTGCGTAGCTATAGGAACTCTTTTTGCTGGTCTGACCACTGGGCTGATCTCTGGGTCTAGTTTCATAGAATACACTACTGGAAGTTTGCTAAATTTGTCATTGAAAACATCAGCATACTTTGAAAAAATAGTGTTAGTGAAACTGGAACTGGGACACGTGCTTATTTGATGAACTTCTTTGGTAAAAGAAAGCAGATTCAGTCTCAAACTGTCCCTTAGACCCAGTAATGACTGCACAGGTCTTCGTACCATGTAGAATAATACGCAATAACAGTTGTTGGCCACATAACATGAAAGCACTACTGAACTTTCAGTCTGAGTTTCTTCACTTCCATAAGCAACAAGCTTCACACATTAGTCACATTTAGTTGTTCAGCTCTGACCCTTGCAAAAGTATCTGCAGACATAACATTACACTTTGAACCAGTGTTTACCTTGAGCTCGGTGGATTTACCATTGATCCGAACAAAACACTTCATTTCTTACCAATAAATCTACTGCATCCATCTTTTCACCAATCACGACACACCATCTACATAGAAAGCTGACTTGATCAACTTGCTTTTTGAGTGACCTTTCTCTGTAACTGTGCTATGTCTACTTGATTTACAAAATCTCTGAAAATAGTTCCACTTCTTATATTTGTGACATTTCTGATCGGATGCTATGAACTTTTCGCTTCTGGACTCATGGTTGGCACCACAGTTGCGGAACTTAACAATAAAGCTTGATTTGGGTTTTGCTGATTCACTCTTATATTGTAGTGAGTTGTGTCTATTCTGCAGTGGATAATCTTGGTTCTGCACTGAGCATGCTCCTTTAACTGAGCTGGTCTTGGAATTTGCTAGAAGACTACGGGTTTTACCTGGAAGTCCCACAGGGGCTGCTCCTGCCATATGCTTAGGCCTTTTTCTGCCTGTCACATGTTGCATGCTGTCTTTGTTAGCTCTGGAGCCTGTTGCAACCATGCTATCACTAGCAAGCATACTTGTGTGCCTTTCTGTAACTTCATGGATCTGACAAATCTCAATGGCCTTGCTCATTGTCAAGTCACTGTCATGAAGCAAAGTCTTTCTCACAGCAGCATTGTGTCCTGTATCAACTCATCTTTTAAATCACCAAACTGACGCATTTTAGCTTTGTTCCTTAGGTCAGTAATGTAAACTGTAAAAGTTTCCCCTTGCTTCTGATCTCTCATGTAAAGCAAATGCCTCTCTAATGTAACATTAGTCTGAGGGTTACATATTTCTCTGAATTTGTGCTTCAGACACTTGGGGTCTTCCCTTGATTCAGCCTGCACAGCAATACGAGTTTCTCCTTCACTTTCATACACTGCTGGTGCATATGGAAATGAACGCTCCCTTTCAATGGCCTCTGACCTTGCTAAGTTTAGCAAAATGAATCCCCTGGTGCATGTGTCTTTATCAGAATAAGCTGCTTGTATAAATATATCATACTCTTGGTCAAATATTCTCCAGTTGTCTGCAATATTCTGATCAAACACAAGTGGCTGTGGCTTGCAAAATCTGTCTGCCATATTAACATACTTTAGTGAAGACTTTTGCAAATGTAAACAAATATGCACACTTACACATACACATGTGCCTGAAATCTGTGCCAGTACTTGCAATAGCACGATAACCCTCTGTATAACTAAACTTCATGAAATAAGTCTCCTGGACACTGCAATATACTGAAATCACTTTACTGTAAAAGCCACTTGTCTTGAAAGTATTTACTGTACAAGCCTTTTAGCTTGAAATTATTTTACTGTAAAAGTAATTTATTGTCATTTTAAGAAACCTTTTGAATAACTGCATAGTGCGAATAAACTGGGCAATAGAAGCTGAGGGCTAGAACATTTCAAAACAACTGTACTTTGTGAATAAACTGTTTCGAAGCAATTGCAGTTTGTGAATAAAACTGTTTCAAAGTAATTATACTTTGCAAATGAATTGAGCAGAAGAAGCTCAGAGTGAAAAACACTTGGAAATAACTGCATTTTGTGAATAACAGCACCGAGCACACTGAAATTTCCCAAAATGGCTGCACTTTGCCAAATACTCTGTACAGTGCAAGAAACACTCTGTAATTGCAGCAGTCTGTGAATAGACACACCCATGTACAAGAAACTTTTCAAAATGTCTGTATTTGACTGCACTTCATGAAATAGTTGCACTTTGCACACCACAACAGTTAATGTGTAGGCAAATTTTAGACAGTTTGTAGAGAAATTAAAGGTAAGTTAATCTAGTACAAACAGGAATTGCAGTATGAAATGAGGGAAAACAGACTTATGGTATATTTAGAGAGAAAGTCAGGGAAGAAATTTTGATAAAAGCAAGGAAGTAAGTGAAGAAGGGAGACTAAGGCATTATAAGGAATGAAAAGGTTCTTTTTTACATTTAGGGATATACCTTATTCTGGTTTTGAACAAGAACAGAACCAGATTTTAGACAGGAAGTCTTTCAGAGTAGTTTTGAAAGATGGAAGGGAGGGTATTAACCTGATGGATACAGGTAAGGAGTTCCAGGCCATAGAAGCTTTGTACAAGTACAGCATTATATATAATATATACATTTTGAGTTCCTGCTACTGAATTCATGTCTTTCATACAAAATATTTTCCTAAATGTTTTCATAAATATGCCCTCTCTTGTTATATTTTCCTTTGTAGGTCCCCCAGATACATCCTCACAGTTGCAAATCAAGTTCCAGTCCTCATCTATAAGTAATATTTCCTGCTGAAAGCTGATTATTTCTCTCAAAATTGTCTTAAAGTTCATAATAGCAGTTTTAGGTGGAATGTATATTATGCATGCCAACATAATCCTCTCCCTTGATAGTAGCCTTTTACTATCGCAAATGTATCATTATTATCTTTTTCCCTCTTCTGTCACTATAGGAATTCCCTCTAGCAATTCGTATAAGTTCTTCTCTTTTTCTTTGCCCCTGATATTCTGTTTAATGTCCATTCTGAAATCCTTCCTTTATCAAATTTACATGTGCACTTCTTCCCAAATGTACCTCCTGCAGCATTTTTATTTGCAATTTGCATTTTTAATATAATTCAATGTAATAAACCTTTTTGTCTGTATGTGTAAGGCCATTCACATTCCAAAATATTATTGATAGGGTAGCCAGTATGATAAGAGGTTATTATTATTTCCAGCTGTTATACATGACAGCTTTTAAAAATGTTTATTTCTAGCTTTTGTGTTATATGCTCTCACTAAAGGTTGGCAGGTTGATCCTTTATACAGTTGTTTTTGTCTTATGTATTTGAACTTGTGTCACATTTTACAAGACATTTTGTTTTAATGAACACCCTCAAACAAAGAAAAAACACACTCCCAGAATACCCCATAACCTATTAACTTAAACCACAAAAGTATGTATTCTTCATATAATGAAGTTTATCCCTCCTGATAGGAACAACTATCCCAAATCAACAGTTGCACCGACAGACATTACCTAACCTAAAATTAAGGTTATCCAGGCTAAGGTGCATGTTACAGCATGTGCTCCTACTTACACTAATTGCTGTCTGTTCTTTCGTATCTTTATTCCCCTCCCAGATGTGAAAAGCAGCATGTATGCCTTTAGAAAACATTAACTTTTAGCAGTTAAGAAAAAGTGCAACGGTAGGGGCACTGGCCAAGATGGTAGAGCGAGAGCATCAACTGAAAAAAACTCTTAACTTTATATTGCTTCTGACTAAAAATTGAAGAGAGGAAATAATAATTCTGAGATGTTTCACACTGAGAAATATTATTGAACTCACAAGGTTTCTAAAGATATAAAAAGCTATTTTGAAACAAAATAAATTCTAGTCAGAAATTTTGATTATGGAGTTCAAGTAGAAAGGACCTGAAGATGAATAACTCAAAGGCAAGCACACAAGATTCTTCCTTTCTGAAAAAGAGACTCAGTCTTTGTTACAAAATATGCATACATTTATTTTATATTTTTTATATTTAAATTTGTTGACCGGGAGTGTCCGACTGGATGTGGGTCCATTTTCAGCGGAGGCCCGGGGAGAAAAGCTCCACAGTAAAATAAACAGACAGTAGTTACATTGGATTACATAGTGATTAACAATTTAACATAGAAATTACTTACAACATATTTACAGATGAAGAACATAGTACATCAGTAGACAACTAGAATCTTTATCTGTGAAGTACATAACAGGCATTAACAAATGTAACAATGAGAAGTTCCTGCTGTATAATAAGTACTAGGCTTATGAGCATCTGAGCTTGCTATCATCAAGGTAGTTAGTGGAGGTTTAAGAAAGGTAGTAGTTGGATGGGGTGGATGATATTAGAGTGGGAGTTGCAAGGGCATAGCCAGCATGTTTTTAGGTGCGCTTTTAATAAAGTTTTGAAGTTGGTGCATGATGGTACGGAGATAATTGTGGGTGGGAGTGAGTTCCATAATTTGGCTATGGCGCAAGAAAATAGTGCTTCACCAGCAGAGTTATTGGCTTTAGTGATCTGCAAGTGATTTTTGTTGCTGGATCTTAGTGGTCTGGTGTAGAGTCTGGAGGGATGGGACATTTAGTGGATGGTTTACTAGTTTGTGGGTGAGTGAGAGTTGATACCACTGAAGGAGGTGAGGATGTTCAAGCCAGCCCAGTTCAGCAAGTGAGAGACAGTGGTGACTACGGTAGGATGCCCCTGTGGCGAATTTTGCGATTTTGTTGTAGCAGGTCTCTAGCTTGTTAAGATCACATTGCCTTAGGTTGGTATATACTGGAGAGGCATAAAGTAGGGTGGAGATAAGGTGGGAATTTGCTATTGAAATCTTTGCTGCTTTGGTGAGAAATTGTTTATTTCTGTATAATGCTCCTAGTTTTTTGTGGACTTTTTTTATGGTCATGGATATGTGAATGTCAAATTTTAGTTTATTGTCTATTTCCACTCCTAGCAATTTGGTGTGTTCAGTTGGGTATATAGTGGTGTTGTCTTTTGTTGTGATGTTAAAGTGAGAGTTGTTTTGAGTATGTTTGGTGGGTTGGAAGATGAGTAGTTTAGTTTTGTTTGAGTTGAGTATTAATTGGTTATCGGATAACCATGTTTCAACAGAGGAAAAGGCTTCCTGTGTGACTTTTTGCAGGTTGGGTAGGGACTGGGCTGAGCAGATGATGGTAGAGTCATCTGCGTATTGGATGGGTTTGCCATGTTTGGTGTCAGAGACTAGATTATTGGTGTGAACAGAGAAAAGTAGGGGTCCAAGGATGGATCCTTGGGGAACCCCTGTGGAGACAGGTAGTTGGGGAGATATGTCATTCTGCCATACAACGGATTGTTGGCGGTCAGACAGGTAACTCTGAAACCAGTTGGTGACTGATTGTGAGAAGGATAGGTTATTGAAGACAGAGATAAGTTGTTTGTGTGGGACCATGTCAAATGCTTTAGATAGGTCTAGGAAAGTAGCAAAGGAGAGATAGCCATTGTTTTTATGCTGAAGGATAGTGTTTGTAAAGGAGAGTAAGGCAGTGGTGGTGCTATGGTCTGGTCGGAAACCATGCTGAGGACTGGAAAGGAGGTTGTTAGTAAGGAGGTAGTGTGAGACCTGAGAGTGTATGCATCTCTCTAGTATTTTGGAGAGTGGAGAGAGAATAGCTGTGGGGCAGTAATTGGTTAGTTCTGCAGAGGGTCCGCCTTTGTGGAGGGGAATTATATGTGATACTTTCCACAATGTAGGAACGTAACTTTCTGACAGAGATCGGTTAACCAAGATGGATACTGGGTAGGTCAGAGCATCAGCTGCGATTTGTAGGTATTCACTTGGGAGGTTGTCTGCTGCTAATTTGGTGGGTTTAAGTTTAGTTAAGAG